>NC_065443.1:67368854-67674142 GCF_917563875.1 Diabrotica virgifera virgifera | reverse complement strand
TCAGCCAAAAGACTGAGAATTTTACAAAAGTATTAGTAGCAGGAGAATTGAGGCATTTGAAGTAAGAAAGCGGCAGGAGTGTCCGACTTATATACCACACTTTGCTCATTTTGACTTTTGCCGGTTTACACATATAAAAAAATTTTGACTGGAAAACATAATTGATCAAAAATATAAATAAAAGATTTACATCTGTGGTAAATGGATACACTGAAAGTACAGTAAAACCTCGATACAACGGACCTCTATTTAACGGACTTCGGATATAACGGACAAAAAATCCGATCAAATGTAAAAAAAAATTAATGCAAAAAAATATGAAAAATTGAATTCTGAAAGAAAATCAGCAATGACAGGATGTCGGCACTGCTTTATGCTAGTCCCGATGGGTCTACCCCAAAATCCCGACAGCCAAAATCCCGACAGCCACAATCCCGACGGCCAGAATCCCGACAGGCCAGAATCCCGACAGGTTTGATAAGTTTCTTTTTAACATATTCTTAAATATATTTCTTTTTTTTTTATTTTTTGTAACTAAACAAAAGTATTTTGTATTAAAAGTATTAACAAAAGTCGGAATTTTTAATTATGCGAGGATTGTTGCATGTCGGGATTCTGGCCTATCGGTGTTTTGGCCGTCGGGATTTTGGCTGTCGGGATTTTGGCTGTCGGGATTTTGGGCGGCACCGAGTCCCGATAGATCGTATGGATTTACTGCTATAATTGTTGACAAATCTCGTAAACCTAGATATAATGTATCATCTGCCCGTTTCATAGTATAGCTCTAATAAGGCATGGTTCACCATAGATATTTTCAAAAATTGGATTTTAAAGAATTTGTACCTAAAGTGAGAAAATTTCAAGAGAAGAAACTGGAAATGCCACCGAAAGAGGTGAAATGTTTATTCATTTTAGACCATACTCTTGTCAACCGAACCTAATGAGTATATTGCAGAGAGTTTTTAGATGAGGTAGAAGAGTAAAAAAAGTAGCAAATAAAACTAGTTTCTTTTTTAACGTACAGATTTGTAAACTGTATCTGGATACAGTACATATTTTCAAAAAAAAATCATTGATTTTAAAACTACTTTTATATATCGGACTTTCGGCTTTAACGGACATCCTGTCCCCCCAATTAGTCCGTTATATCAAGGTTTTACTCTATTATAGAATTACTCATTTATTTATTAAGTTACTGCCTCCCAAGGATCAAAAAATACTAGGCACATATTCTTGTCTAATTTAATAAAAACTCTAAAACGAACAGACGTTTTCTGTAAAAAAAAAGTCGTGTTTTATTCAGCCAATAGACTGAGAATTTTACAACATCATTAGTAGTGGGAGAATTAAGTCATTTGAAGCAAAAAACGGCAGGAATATCCGACTTATATACCACACTTGGCTCCTTTTGACTTTTATCGGTGGTAAATGGATATATTGAGGATATCACAGAATTCCTTATTTATTTATTTAATTCACTACCTCCCAAAAGTCAAGAAATACTAGGCACATATTCTTGTCTATTTGAATGAAAACTCTACAACGAAAAAACGTGTTCTGTAAAAAAAAGTCCTTTTTTATTCAGCCAAAGGGCTGAGAATTACAACAGCTAGTAGCAGGAGAATTGAGGAGTTTGATGTAAAAACGGCAGGAGTATTTGACTTATATACCACACGGCTCCTTTTAAGTTTAGTCGGTTTACAAATATTAAAAATTTCTGACTGGGAGACATAATTGGTTAAAAATATAAATAAAAAATTTACAGCCGTGGTAAATGGATATTCTGAAAGTATCATAGAATTACTCATTTATTTATTTAAGTTACTACCTCCCAAGAGTGAAAAAATACTAGGCACTGAAAACAGTCCTTTTTTATTCAGCCAAAATACTGAGAATCATACAACAGCATTAGTGTCAGGAGAATTTAGAAGTAGTATTTATAGAGTCATTTATAGTAGAAACAGCAGAAGTATCCGACTTATATACCACACTTGGTACCACTCCACTGACGTGGTCTTCACGTCAGATGACAAGTAAAACCAAGATACAATTATTCAACAGCAACGTGAAGACTGTGCTACTATACAGAGCAGAAACTGGGAAAGTGTCAAGATAATGTATCGGGCAGATGCAGGTGTTCATAAATAAATGCCTAAGCAAGATTCTTAACATTTACTGGTCAAAACGCATATCAAAACAAGAGTTATGGACAAGAACTAACCAGTAGCCTATATCTAAGACAATATGCAAAAGGAAATGGAGTTGGATGGGGCACACACTAAGGAGACCTGACACAGACGAGGTAAGCCCTAGAATACACACTACGTGGAAAGAGAAGACCAGGTAGACCTGTAGAAACGTGGAAAAGAAGTGTCGAGAAAGAAATTAATGCTATTGGGAAAACCTGGGCAGAAATAAAGATCAGTGCAAAGGATAAGACAATGGAGGCAGACAGTTGATGTCCTATGCTCCGCATGGAGTGAAGAGAAATAAGTAAGTAAGTATACCACACTTGGCTCCTTCAGACTTTTATTGGTTTACAAGTATTAAAGGCTTTTGATTGGAAAACGTAGTCGATCAAATATATAAATAAAAGATTTCCAGCTGTGCTAAATGGATATGTTGAAGATATCACAGAATTAGTCATTAGAGAAAGACAGAAATTCTTAATAGAAAATATTTTACTTATGAATTGAGAACCTTAGATATTAAACCTGATAAATATTAAATGCAATAAATTGAATGTCTTTACATACTGGAATAATTCCTAACGACTGCAACTTTTCGAAATTCTTTGATAATATTGATATCGATAAAGTCACTCGGCATTTTTACCATTCCTCATATCAGTAAAGAATTATTGGTACTTGGATCAAAATAATATCGTTTCAATTATTTACGTGGTCGGAATATGATGGGTCGCAGTACTACAAGTACCGTGAAAGATATTTAGTTAATGATGTCATTTGTATCGTCTGAGACGCAGCGACGAGAAATACTCTGCTGAAAAATGTCCAGAGAATGCTGTAATTACCTTTTAACTCTGAGTACTAGATGAAGAAATTATGCACTTATGGCAGCGAAAGCTTTAAGAACACGACAATAAAACACTTAGGAGTTGTCCTTATTTGTATCTGCCATTGAAGTATAAACATACCAAGGTGTTAATACTTTTTCAATATTCAATTAATATGAAGGAAGTTAAAAAAATGAAATATTTATAAAAACAGAAGAAAATTTTGATATGTATTTCATATTTTATTGTGATTATTATGAGTGATTACAGTGATTCTTTTTTAATCAGCACACACAGTGTTTGCGATATCATTCAATGTTTATCGAGATGAATTTTCCAAACCACTGTAAACAATAGAAAAACCATTCGTACTGAGATTCTACGAGCACGTATGAAAACGTCATCATCCTCATCAATGGCGTTACAACTCTTCGTGAGTCTTTGCCGCGTTTATTATTGCCTTCAATGTTTGTCGGTCCTGTGCCACTAACTCGCATTGTCACACTCCCATTTTCTCTAGATCTTCTTTGACTACATCTTTCCACCTTTTTCTAGGCCGTCCTACCGACCTTTTCCCATCTGGCCTTTTCCCAGAACACATTGTTTATAAGGCGATTGTCGTTACTGCGTATCACATGCCCTGTCCATCTGAGTCTATTGTCTTATATATCTGACTAGATTTTCCTTTCCGAATAGAGACTAACTCGTTATTGTATCTGCGCCTCCATTCGTTTGTCACGCTGTCTCTGCAATGGCCATATATCATTCGAAGGATTTTACGTTCCCACACCAGCAATTTATTTACTTCTCTTTTTGTTAGAGTCCATGTTTCGCTTCCATACGCGACTGCTGGTCGTATTATGGTCTTATATATCTGGATTTTTGCCCCTCTTGAAAGAAGTTATGACTTTATTAGATGGTGCATGGCAAAGAAAGATCTGTTTCAAGCCATTATTCGCGTTTTAACTTTTCGTTCTATTTTGTTGTCATTTGTGATTGTTGCTCCTCTAGATATTTAAATTCTTTAACCACTTCGAAGTTATGATCGTTTATAGTAATGTTTTGCCTTAGTCGCGTCGTTCTTGTTTTGAGACGACCATGTATTTTGTTTTGCCTTCATTTATTTTTAGACCGACGTTTAATGCAGCTTCTTCAAAGCTCGAGAAAGTATCCTTAATTTCTAATATTGATTGTGCCACTATGCGTCTACTTCATCGGCAAAGGCGAGTATGATTTTTGCTCCCCGAAGTATGAACACGTTCTAAATTTAATACGATGATGTCAAATTTGATATTTCTACAAGTGTGTTACCATATTATAACGTAATAACGAAATTCACTGAGCTAGAAAAACCAGAAGACAAAGAAGAGGTAGGAGACCAATATGTTGTTCTACAGTGTGTAAAAGCCAAATTGAATAAATTCATTTTTTCGTCATCCATCTGGGCGGGATGACGTATTCGATGATTTTTAAATGAGAATAGGGGTCGTGTGCTAGCTCATTTGCAAGGTTTTTCAATTCTCTATTCAGTGATATAAACATTAATATAATTATTGATACAGGGGGCCAAAATTGTTATTTAATTAAATTAATTGACACAAAAAAAGAATCTATGTATTTTAATAATTTCAAAACGCATTTTGCTAAAGATGTTTATTTGACAAATAAAGATGGCTTTTCACATAAATCAAATGTTAAAGCTGCCACCCACCTGGCTATTGGCAGTTTCCACATTTAATTTAAAGCTGTACTCGAAATTCGCAATTCGTGAAATGGATATCCCTGGAAGATACATCGTTTATTTACGTTTTCGTTTTTCTAAACAGTTTTTTTAAATTTTTTTCAAAATCAAAAACCGAAAAATTGGGAATATGGGAACACTGGGACAGGGGAAGTTTTAATTGTGGAACAGGTTAAAAATTTGGAACGTCAGACTACGAAAACGTTCCATGTATTTTGTCGGACAGAACTTCCAATTGATTTGTTACCATTTCATTAAACTCTCATGCAAAAATCAGACTGGTGTTTATCACCAACTGGGCATTTTAATGAGTAGAACACGAAGAACATGCCACATGACAGGAATCATGTTGGTTAGTAATATAGCAGTCTGATTTTTGCATGAGAATTTAATGAAAGGGTAACAAATCAATTGGATGTTCTGTCCGACAAAATACATGGGACCTTTTCATAATCTGACGTTGCAAATTTTTAAACTGTTCCACAATTAGAACTTCCCCTGTTCCAGTGTTCCCGTACATCAATGTTTGACCGACTAAACACCGTTAAGCTATTAACCAATTTTCAGCATGCTATTAATCAACTTTTTTTTGGTACGCTGGAGCCAGGTCTATAAGTATAAATCCCTAAATAACTTTAAATTTGACACCTAATATATTATGTAAATACATGTTACACAGGGTGTAACAAAAATGCCGGTCATAAATTAAATCACATTCTGGGACCAAAAATAGTTCGACTGAATCTAACTTACTTTAGTACAAATGTGTACACAAAAAAAGTTACTCAAAAAAATAATAACAGTGAAATTTGTACACCCCATAAAAATTTTATAGGGGTTTTGTTCCCTTAAACCCCCCAAACTTTTGCGTACGTTTCAATTAAATTTTTACTGTGGTACCATTAGTTAAACAAAATGTTTTTAAAATTTTTTGCCTCTTTAGTATTTTTTTGATAAGTCAGTTTTTATCGAGACGCGGCTTCTTTTTAAATATGTTTACATAAAAATTTTATGGGGGTTTTATATCCTTATTAAACGCCCCAGTAAAAATTTGTGTTGAATTTTAAAAATGTTCAAAATATCTCGATAAAAACTAACTTATCGAAAAATTACAAAGAGGTAAAAAAGTTTTAAAAACACTGTCTTTAACTAATGGTACCGCAGTAATAATTTAATTGGAACGTAAGCAAAAGTTTGGGGGGTTTAAGGGGACAAAACCCCCATAAAATGTTTATGTGGTGTACAAATTTCACTGTTATTTTTCTTTAGAGATGTTCCTACCATACGAATGCCACGTGTCCATTTTCGATAAAAAATCTCTAATACCTTTCAATATATTGGAAAAAATTTATTTTTATTTTATAACTTCAAGGGCTATAACTTTTTTATGTGCACATTTGTACTAAGGTAAGTTAGGTTCAATCGAACTACTTTTGGTCCCAGAATATGCGATTTAATTTACGACCTGTATTTTTGTTATACCCTGTATATTTGATCCAACTGCTAGATGAAATAAACACAAAATCAGATATCCAGACAGAAATTACCTCAATATATTTTAAATTTTATTTCTCTACTTTTATAGAAAAGTATATAAAATTTTGTTCAATTAGACACTTACAGTGTCATAAGTGCCAAGGTATGGCAACAAGAAAAGAGAGAAGGAGAGGAAAACCACTAGATCTTCCTACCAAAATAAACAAGCTACGTCCAAGACTCAATCAAAGATAGCATCTCCCTCTTAATATTCAGATTCAAACGAATCAATTAAATATATTTTACGCTAATTACAATATGAATTTAATAGTGGCATCGGTAGATAGAATCCAAGGCGTAACCTCTGATGGGTCTTAAAGGAGACTGATTGACATGTACATTTTGAATTTCAAAAAGAAACGGGGGCGACTGCCAAAGAAGAAGCTCACGAACTAAATGCGTATGTGTCTATAATCTGATAAAGGATTACCGGCTAAAGTAACGGCAAACAGGGTGTGATGTACAAATTAAATGAAATATGTAGCTAGAGGGAAAAATTAACGTTGTACGTGTAAAACAGTTTGAAAGTTGTTGTATACGTAAAACGATTAGCTTGCTTATATTTTGATTATTGTGCTATAGTACGAGCACTTAGAACTAAAAACATCGGAATAAATCGATTTTTAATTACAGTATCTATCGACTTACAACTTTTTGCATTGTCAAAAATGAATAACCATTTTCAATTCCTTTGCAACACGAAACCACAGCCGCATCATTATTCCAGTTCAATCAGAGAGTGCAGCAAGCACCTCTACCGGTTTCGAAACTTATTAGCCTCTCATCAGGAGGCACATATGCTGCTCTTTCTGACCCAACTAGGACAAACCTCGGCGTGCAGTCACATATTGCAACGAACGAAATGGCAGGGATGCCCTAGCGGCCACTGTTAGCAAAAGACCAAGTTTTCAATCTAATAGCACATAAAACAACACCAAAAAATGTTGTTCCACATCCTACCAGACTGAAAACAATGGGAACCTTCTCTGGTAACACCTCTAAGGCTTCTACAATTTGCAAGCCATAACGGATGCTGAGACTAAGGAAGATGGGGGAATTTTACAATTTATAATGCACGTTCCATCTGCTCAGCGTGGTAAAGTTCCAACGAGAATGGTTCCCTTAGTGCTCCAATCAGAGTAAACATGTAAATAAAAAATGAATAACCATTTTCAATCTCGTTGCAACACGAAACCACAGCCGCATCATTATTCTAGTTCAATCAGAGAATGCAGCAAGCACCTCTACCGGTTTCGAAACTTAGTTAGTCTCTCATCAGGAGGCACATGGAGGAAAATGGTTATTCATTTTTGATTTACATGTTTACTCTGATTGGAGTAAGAAGGGAACCATTCTCGTTGGAACTTTACCGCGCAGAGCAGATGGGACGTAAATTATAAATTGTAAAATTCCCTCATCTTCCTTAGTCTCAGCATCCGTTATGGCTTGCAGATTGTAGAAGCCTCGGAGGTGTTACCAGAGAAGGTTCCCATTGTTTTCAGTCTGGTAGGATGTGGAACAACATTTTTTGATCTTGTTTTATGTGCTATTAGATTGAAAACTTAGTCTTTTGCTAGCAGTTGCCACTAGGGCATCCCTGCCATTTCGTTCGTTGCAATACGTGACTGCACGCCGAGGTTTGTCCTAGTTGGGTCAGAGAGAGCAGCATATGTGCCTCCTGATGAGAGACTAATAAGTTTCGAAACCGGTAGAGGTGCTTGCTGCACTCTCTGATTGAACTGGAATAATGATGCGGCTGTGGTTTCGTGTTACAACGAAATTGAAAATGGTTATTCATTTTTGATTTACATGTTTACTCTGATTGGAGTACGAAGGGAACCATTCTCGTTGGAACTTTACCGCGCTGAGCAGATGGGACGTGAATTATAAATTGTAAAATTATCTCATCTTCCTTCGTCTCAGCATCCGTTATGTCTTGCAAATTGTAGAAGCCTCGGAGGTGTTACCAGAGAAGGTTCCCATTGTTTTCAGTCTGGTAGGATGTTGAACAACATTTTTTGGTGTTGTTTTATGTACTATTAGATTGAAAACTTAGTCTGTTGCTAGCAGTTGCCACTAGGGCATCCCTGCCATTTCGTTCGTTGCAATACGTGACTGCACGCCGAGGTTTGTCCTAGTTGGGTCAGAGAGAGCAGCATATGTGCCTCCTGAAGAGCGACTAATAAGTTTGGAAACCGGAAGAGGTGCTTGCTGCACTCTCTGATTGAACTTAAATAATGATGCGGCTGTGGTTTCGTGTTGCAACGAAATTGAAAATAGTTATTAATTTTTGATTTACATGTTTACTCTGATTGGAGTACTAAGGGAACCATTCTCGTTGGAACTTTACCGCGCTGTGCAGATGGGACGTGAATTATAAATTGTAAAATTCCCTGATCTTCCTTAGTCTCAGCATCCATTATGGCTTGCAAATTGTAGAAGCCTCGGAGGTGTTACCAGAGAAGGTTCCCATTGTTTTCAGTCTGGTAGGATGTGGAACAACATTTTTTGGTGTTGTTTTATGTGCTATTAGATTGAAAACTTAGTCTTTTTGCATTGTGTTCGTACTGACGTAAGGAAATAAGTCGATAATAGAAAAATTGGTGGAAAAAAGTGCATAAACATGTCAAAATCAGTATATTAAAGGACTTTGTTACTCGGGGGTTTTGGAGTCGGTGAACATCAAAACGTCATCACGCTCAATGCTCCGGGACATATGGTGCCCAGGATACTGCTAAGACACGTCCTAAGAGATTACTCGGGGATGTTTGGAGTCGCTAAACACAAATACGCCATCAAAACTGACCCCAGGTGCACCTGATGCAAGGGTCACTGTTAAGGCACGTCATCTTCTGGAGTCTCGAGGGTTTCCGGCACTGAATTGATACAAAACAGATTACTTAAGGGATTTTTGGGGTCGTTAAATACAAAATGCGCTGTCAGAACCGACCCACGCGTGTTCAGCGGGGTATGGGTAGAATAATCGGAATAATGCCTATACTTAACACATGTGTTGACAACATGAATTATTTGTTAAGTTTTACCTTTTTTAAGAAAACAGACACCAGTTTTTCAATATGGCGAATGTTTAAGAATATTGAATACAATGGGCTTTATAATGTTTTTACTCTTAAATAAAATATTTGAGCATGTCGAATATCGATCAAAAAATTTGAAAAAATAAGTACAATAGCTTAAATATACTGCTTAAGGTTGAGCAGACCCTTGACCATATTGTTAGTTGAAATCATATAAATATGACATTTTAGATAATTTTACACCAAATTTCAGACAATTTAAAGACCTAAAATCTCAATATAGTTGTTGAATATCATAACCTAGTTCTTTACAGCTTCAACCGTGTTATGACATGCTACTATCCTAGAGAAAAAAAAGGATAACTGAAATTAACAGAAAATATGAACATACAGTCACAGTGCTTTTGAATACCGCTCCACCTTAAATACCTTTTGAAGCAGTGATTTTTAGGAAAATCGAAAAAAGATGTCAAATAATTTTTGAAGGTGGAGACATTATGCCATATTTAAGCTTGCTGTGGAAGGCCTCTCTCACTCCCCGCACCATCCCCTATTTTTTTAAACTACTTCCACCTTTTTTATTTGATATTTTAATTCTTCTCTTTGCACTTATTTCAAAAATGTATAACACAAGATGCTTTTAATGATTAGTTTGTGAGAAAAATAAATTCAAAGCAATGAAACTAGATTGAAAAAAAATATATTTTTTTAATAATTTTATTACAAACATTTATAATGAACATTGCACTACTAAAAATTTTTACATTAAAATTGTTCAAAATGACTGTCATTCACTTTCATACAATAATAAGATTGTAGTAATAAGAGGGAATTTTTTTAATTTTTTTTTTATTTTTTTTTATTTTTTTTTGTGGAATTTATGGCTTTGATGAGAACTAATTAGCTTTAAACTTGTTCGAAATAGATATTTTTAACCTAAGAAGTAAATAAAAATATTATAAAATAGACAACTGTTTTAAATTCGTATTTAAATTCGTATTGCTAGATTTCTTCTCTACGCGCGACTGCTTACGTGACAGAAGTGAGCGCGACTGCTTACGTGACAGAAGTGAGCGCGACTGCTCCCGTGTTAAATATGGCATAATCTTTTTCAAACCCCCTTCAAATATTATTTGACATGTTTTTGTGATTTTCGTAAAAAATCAGTTCAAAAGTTATTTAAGGCCATCGGTACATAATTCGCAAATATTTTACGGATATCCCTACTTTTTCTGTCTTTACACAGCAAATTACGTGTAGTAAAATTCTCACTGGTATGGATATGTAAACATTACTACTTGATCATTACTGTCATCATTAACTTTAAAGAGATGGCTTTTGAATGTTGTTGGATAACTGTTACATGTATAATTGCAAATTATTAATTAATTTAATAAATATGATAACTTTTTACTAATTATGTATTCAGTGATTGTAATAATTTATATACTGTACAACAAAAACTAATACTCAATCGATAAAAGAGGAAAAATGTTAAAGTGATTTTTTAATAATAACTTGTTACTATGGAACGCTTACAATTTTGAACATCTTTAACAACAAAATACTTGAGTCACAGAATATATCCTGGTCAATTATCTGCTTGGATCGTCCATAAATAACAAACAATTAACTTTTTATTAGGTTCAAGGTTCACGTCTTAAATCAATTATTTATCAAATATACTACATATTAATATTATTTAATCAACAACTCAAAATATTCCCGATGTCATGTCAAATATTTAAAATTGGCACTGTCTTGTCATCATATTCTATTTGACTCAGTGCGTTGTATGACAAAGATAGCAAATGTTTGATTTGGAAAATATCACCACAGACATGGTGTTCATTTTTTTGGAATCCTGAAAAACTAATAAATATTTTTAAAAAATTTAAACGGAGAATGAAAGACTAAATTATTATCGAGGGTCGAAAGTCTCTTAGAATAAATAAAAAGTTTCTTTTGAACGAGATATTTGAAATCACACTACATTGTCTCTTAGTTTTTCACCCCTGTAACTTATTAAAATAAACATTACAGAAGTTTTCAGGAACCTTCGGTCCTCGGTAAGAACGTAATCTTTCATTCTGCGTTTAAATTTTTCAAAAATACTTTACTATTAGTTTTCTCAGGATTCGAAAAAAATGAATCCCATTTAAATACCATTAGAGCCGAAACTACCTACCCATCCCCTTAAGGAGGATAGTAACAAAACTGTTTTGTCTGAAAATCACATGTACTAATCATGAGTATAAACATGATGATTCGATTAAAACATGTTGACTTACCTTTATATGTGTCATGCGGTGGTAGTATAAATTCGATGATGCTGTGAATCGTTTCAGACATACAGGACATTGATGTGGCTTCTCTCCGCTATGTATCCTTCGATGTGTGTTTAAAGAAGATGATGTGCTAAATCCTTTTCCACATACCATGCATACGTGGGGCTTTTCTCCTGCAACAAAATAAATAAATTTTTTATTCACAAATAATGTTTTTTTTTAAACATTTAGCCAATTTTGGCGACAATTGCTCTACTGTTATTGTTAGCTCAACCAGTTTTCTATAATCCTATAAATTTACTAGCTTTGAACAAACCGTGAGTTTTTAGGATTCTTTTACATTATGTTAAGTCTTGTAAATTGGAACTTTAGATTAGGTCTAGCTTTACTACCTTTATCTTTTTTCCCTGGTAATAATACCCCTTATCCCATGGTCTACATAATCTGTAGTTAATTACCCAGAACTACCTGGGTGCAAGAAGTCATTTTCCTTACCTAACCTTGATTGTTCAATTAAATCATGACTACACCATCAGAACCGACACCCGGAGCACCTATGGTCTCGGGTCACGTCATCTTCTGGAGTTTCGAGTGGTTTCGGCAGTAAATTGACGCAAAAATATTACACGGTGTGTTGTTTGCTTGCTGAACACGAATACTCCATCAGAATCGATCATCGGAGCATCTGGTATTTGGGATTTTTGTTTCTTCTTCTTCTTCTTAGCCTTCTATCGTCCACGTTTGGACATAGGCCTCTCCCAACTCCTTCCATCGGTCTCTATCCTGAGCAACATATTTCCAATTCGTTCCGGCTACTCTTTTAATATCATCAACCCATCTCATCTGTGGTCTTCCTCTCGGTCGTTTACTTTGGTAAGGTCTCCAATGTTGTATCGTGGCATTCCAACGTTGGTCTTTTTGTCTAACAGTGTGGCCTGCAAAGCTCCATTTAAGTTTGGCAACTTTTGTTGTTATGTCCTCGACTTTTGTTTTTGATCTTACCCAGTCGCTCTTCTTTTTATCTGACAGTCGTATACCTAACATTGCTCTTTCCATAGCTCTTTCGGTTGTAGCTAGTTTATTCATATTTGCCTTGGTTAGGGTCCAGGTTTGACACCCATATGTCATGATAGGAAGGATGCACTGGTTGAACACTTTGGTCCTCAAATATTGAGGTATTTTGCGGTTCTTAAGTATCCAACCAAGTTTTCCAAATCCTGCCCATGCTAGTCTTGCTCTCCTATTAATTTCCGCACTTTGGTTTTCTTTGTCAAGTTTCAGGATTTGGCCTAGGTAGATATATTCCTGGACTTTTTCTATCTCACTGCCATTTATAGTTATGCGTCTGGGGTCATCTGTGTTTGTCATTATTTTTGTTTTCTTCATGTTCATTTTTAGACCGACGTATTGGGAGCTGCCTGCGAGTTCCTCTATCATAATTTGCAGTTCCTCGAATGAGCTCGCTATAATCACAATGTCATCAGCGAATCTGAGGTGATTTAGCTTCTTGCCATTAACGTTAATGCCATTGGTTGACCAATTTGTCGTTTTGAAGACGTCTTCTAGTGCTAGGTTGAAAAGCTTTGGCGATATTACGTCTCCTTGTCTCACGCCTCTCTTAATAGGGATGGGATTTGTATTTTCGTCTAGTTGTACTATCATAGTTGCATTTTCATATATATTATGTATTAGTTGTCTATATCTCGAATCTATTCTACAATTATTAATAGCTTGTTCTATGGCCCATATCTCGATACTATCAAACGCCTTTTCATAGTCTACGAAGGCAAGAAATACGGGTAGTTGGTATTCATTTGCCTTCTCTATCAATGTTCTCATTGTCAGCAGATGGTCTGATGTACTATATCCTATGCGGAAGCCAGCCTGTTCCACTGGTTGGTAATTGTCCATTTTGTAGGTCAACCGGTTGTTAATAATTATCATGAATAGTTTGTATACTTGACTGAGCAACGATATCGGTCTATAATTCTGTAGGTCACATTTGTCCCCTTTTTTGTGTAAAAGTATTACTAGACTTTCGTTCCAGTCTTTAGGGATCTTGCTATTATGGAGACATTTATTAAATAGCTCTGTTAGTATAGGGATTGTTACTGTCTTGCTTGTTTTCAAGAGCTCGGCAATTATACCGTCCTGTCCTGGAGCTTTATTATTTTTTAGTTCTTTTAAAGCTCTTTCTATTTCGAATCCCTTTATATTTGGTAGTACTTCTGATCCCACGTTTTTTATTTTTCTTTTGACGTTCTCCTTTGTTGATTCATTAGGCTGGCTTTGCGAGCTGTACAAGCTTTTGTAGAAGTCTTCGACTATTTTTGTTATTTTATATTTGTCCTTCTCTTCCTTACTATTGGCGTCTTTAATTTTAATGATTTTTTGAACACCCAATGCGGGTCTTAGACATTTTAAGCCTCTGTTGTTTTCAATGACTCGCTCTATTAAGTTCTCGTTCCATTTTGTAAGTCGCGTTTTAGTTCTTTTCTAATTGTTTTATTAAGTTCTATGTATTCTTGAGTATGGCGTTTGTTTTGCGTTAGTAGTTGTCGTCTTTCCGTCATTAGTTGTTTAGTTTCGTTGCTTATTTTGTCTTCTTTAGTACTTGTTTTCTTTGCGACCTGTAGTCCGGCTTCGAGAAGGTTCTTATTGATGTTTTTGTTAATTTCGTCAATTTCATCTTGATTATGTGAAGGATCATATTTGAACTTATCCGCTAAGACCTCTCGGAATTGCTCTTCATTTGTTTTTACTTTAAAGGCATCTATTCGCGTTGTTTTTTTAAATATTCTTTTCCTCTCTTCTTTTTCTCCTCTATTTTTGTTTAGCGACCCCAAAAAACCCCCAAGTAACAAAATCTGGCCCTTAATCCACATATTTTGACATGTTTATGCAGTTTTGGATTCATTTTATGCACTTTAAGATGTAACTTTGCATTCTCACCCATTTTTCTATGGTAGACTTTTTCCTGGCACTATCCTGAATACTTGCACACTATGCAACACAAAGTTGCAAGTTTCTAGGTGTTGTATTTAAAAATCGATTTATTTTGTCCTAAATGCCCTGGTCTATTACAAGGTGTCTAAGAAGCATTTTAATATCCTATATATAAAAGTTGAAATTATAAGGCTGAAAACACCACAGTTGCAGCTGCAGCATTGCAGAATATGGGTCTTCTTCTTCTTCTTCTTGTGGTGCTTTCTCCTTTAGTGGAGGTTAGCGACTACACTGGCAAATCTGTCTCTGTCCAATGCGGCTCTAAACAAAGATGTTGAATCAAGGCCGGTCCAGTCTCTGATATTTCTAAGCCATGAAATCTGGCGGCTACCGGGACCCCGCTTTTCTTCAATCTTACCCTGGATGATCAGTTGCGCGAGGCGGTACTTTTCGTTTCTTATTATGTGCCCCAGGTAGCTAACTTTTGTCTTTAATGATTTTCACTTTCAGCAGTTCCCTATCTGTACCTATTCTTCTCAGAACATCTTCGTTGGTGGTGTGGGTTGTCCAAGGTATTTTCAAGATTCTTCTATAAAGCCAGAGTTCAAAGGCTTCTAACTTGTTCATCAGTGTTGTGTTGAGTATCCAGGTCTCCGTTCCATACAAAAGTATTGACCACACATAGCAATGCAGAAAACGACATCTAAGTCTGATACTAATGTTACTGTTACAAAATAATCTTTTCATTTTGATAAACTCCTGTCGGGCTTTAATGAGGTAACCCCCTTTAATTTTAGAATATGGGTCGTTACATTTAAATTAGGTAAGTAAATCATTGTTAATTTTATCCTGCCTCTCTATGCGTTGATATTATTGGGTCAATCCTAGAATAGGTACCTATTGTATAAGATTATTTTCCTGTAATAGTCGCCGCCTGGACTATTATGTTATAATCATTCAAAATCAGTCAATAACCATTACTCGGGGATTTTGCTGGTCGCTGAGCACGAATTTCATGACGACGATAGTCTCTGAGGTACATGGTTTATTAATGAAAAATTCATATTCTACGACCCCCAAAGCCCCCGAGTCATGGTTATTGACTAATTTTCAATGATTGAAAGAGTATTAAAATTGAACTCATTTCCGTCAGTATTTCCAAGGTTATAAATTTTCCATCTCTTCGAGATGCACTTTGAATGCATTTTTCTTATGAAAATTTTCATCTGCCGGAGATCACTTTGGTTCACAAAATTTCCTGACAATCTCCTGAATCGAATGCATAAAATTGCATGACGATTCATCTTACTGCACAAAATTCCTAGGTGTAATGCTCCATTTTCCTCGCCTATAATGTCTAAATCTTGGGATTATGCATTCCAGCTTGTAGAGAATAACTGGAGCTGACCATAGCTAGTATTACAATAAAAAATAAAACGAAATAAAAAAAAACAGTTACAAATTTACCGAACATTTTCGTGACTACTTCACTTAATACTACATACGTAAACTTTTATTTTCAAATTAGCAGCACACTTTTTATATACCTCAGGTTTAAGTATTTGATTTCCTGGTGTACGTACCATATTAATTAATTTTTCATCAATAATTATAGCTTTCATCTAAGTTTCATAAGTTGCTAAACGCTTTTTAATAAACTTGAAAAAACTTAAATCATGAGTTGCATGTTGAAAAACAAAGCGAGGTTGGTAATTATTATTTATCTTAATAAAAAAAGTACATAGGTGTTTTTTAAGTCTAAATTAGGATCAGATGTTAATGGTAAAAAAATTGGTGTGTCCTATCGAGGTTGGTGGAGATTTGAATTACGTAATTAGTCTATGTTTTCAAGGTCAAAGTTGTTTATATTAATTTTACATACAATTTAAAAATAACGACGTTTGTTTATTAAAAGGAATATGAGATAATGGGTGGAACCAGAGGTGAATTAGTATTCGCTATTTCGTTCCTTATGGTTATGGCTCGGCAGATTTATGGACTGAATGTTAATACATAGGAAAACTAAATAATGAGGATCAGCAAAGTTAACGCTTCGCCCGAATGAAATACATAAACTGGAAACAAATAGAAACAATAAAATCATACACTTATCTGGGAAGCAATTTCAAGTATAAATGGGAATATTCGACGGAAATAAGATCAAGCAACTCCGTTCCTAGCTTCCTTCAATACTGTTCAAGATGCTGCAAAAGCGGACATCCAAGCACAGAGTGCTCAAAACCCGCCATCATCTGTCCATACTGTGGACTGCAGAATAAATCGTCTGAATGCCCAAAGACAGATATGCCCAAATGCCCTAACTGCAACGGAAAATACCCTGCATTTTTACCAAACTTCATACCTACATAGAAAACTAACAGGCGTCAACATAAAAAAAACACCGAACCCCTAAGAATACACTGATAGACGAACTAATAACAGATATAAAATCCAATATATACTTCCTATCCATGACCGTCTTTAACATTTTCCCCGGAAAACGGACGACATTGCACATTATATAAATAACATTACAAACCAACTTTACGGATACACAGTTTCCACCACCGCAAACAACAACTCCGTTAACCAAACATTCAAGAAAATCCGGAACTAAACCAAGCACACACATTACACAAAATAAAAAAAATTCATTTTAAAATACAAAAAAATTATAAAAATACAAAAAAAATACAAAATTCTAAAAAGAAAACAAAAATCTCACACGCACATCACATACATATACCTCTCACTACACCCAAAATCGCTCATTACACCCTACACTCAAAACAAAAACAAAACATACTATACCACACTAAAAACCCATTAAGAAATCCTACACCTACAGACATACAATTTTTACCAAAGAGAAAACTGAACGTTCGCGGTTGCTTCATCAGAGTCGCCTAAAACCATACAGGATAGGGAGAAGGTAGTTTTCTGTGGTTTCCTACCTTCATTGCACATCACACCTATTCCTAGGGTACCTATTCCTCCAAGCGTTTTCCTAAAATAAAAATCACAAAATCTGAAAGGGATCGTTTGTTTCTTGAGCTTGTGTCTTCGTGGTAGGCTTGGTACTGAAGCTGAGGAGAAGAAAACCCAAGAAACAGCTCTGGGTGGTAGCAGTGATACTGCTAACGTTTGCTCTTTGGCTGTCATATGATCACCATTCCAAAACACATCTACAAACCACCTTTCCGTGAAGAGGTGAGAAAGCCTAAACCCGGTTTAAATAACGTTTCTTGACTTGGAAATAAGAGAATTCAAAAAGCCAGAAATGCTTTCATATGGATGGAGAAATTATTCAAGAGTAGAAACTTTAACCTCAGCATAATACAATTACTTCGATCCTATACTTATATTTCCTATACAGGAAGCATAGTCACTGACAGGGGCATAAGTTAAGAAGCTTCATGTATTTGAAAGGTAACTAATATTTAGACATGTTTTGAGAATATCCTAGGTGAACCATATTCCAAATGGAAAAGTACTTTGTAAAATGAAGACACAACTTAAAATATTTAATGCTATAAAGGCACGAAAATTGGAGTACTTGGGGCATATTATGCGAAACAAAGAACGCTATGGACTGTTACAGCTCATCTTGAAAAGAAGAGTAATGGAATAAAAGAGATCCTATCGGACCAGATACTTTTTTATTCTTTTGTTTTATGATTGTGTTTTTATCTCTCTTTTCCTAGCCCTATTTAGTGTTTTTCAATCTCGTTTGCTCTTAATTCATGACACCAAGATGCTTCAAGTATGCTTTCGTGTCTCGAATTGTACCACTCCTTTCTTCATTTTTGACGCTTTCCCTTATGCTCAGCATATATCTTGTTCCTAGTCACTTGTAAACTTTGTCCAATATTCTCCCTTGATTGCCTTTTTATTGCGTCTACTCTGTTTTTATTAGTACATTAAGCTGCTCTTAAGCTACTACTGAGCAGTAACATTAATTTTTCTTTATGGTATGGTCTTCTGCGACTTCTCTGATACTAGTTTGCATCTTTGGCAGTTTTCACTGTTACTTCGGCCATTTTACTTTTAACTTGACTATTGACATTTTTTTATTTAGTTCTCCGTTGCGTTTCCTTGATTGTGAGTTTGATATGTATGTCTATATAAATAGGCGTTTCCTAAATTATACATACATTACTAACCTCTTAACAATTTGCATAGAACCAGATTAAGGTATATCCCCGTTTGATTAAAGTTAGAGATTGAATATACGATACAAAATAATAAGATAATAACCCACCTGTGTGCGTCCTCATATGCCTTTTGAGCAAGGACGGTCTATCGAAGGCTTTACTACAGACACCACAAGGCAGAAGGGTCCTTTCCCGTGGCCTCGCCCTAGGAGTAGGTACTGCCGTTTCTGGTAGATCGCCCTGAGAACTTGCTGCAGAACTGTCTCCAGACACAGATTTCCGTTCGTCTTCAGCCGATGGTGGTGAACTCGCTAGAGCTCGAGAAAGAAGTGACATTGAAAGGTCGAGGGGAGAATCTGTAACAAAGGTATTCAGTTAGATTGGTATCTGCTTGTTCATTTATCGTTTTTATATTTTATACATTTGTAATTTTACATTTAAAGTGTGTTAAAATGCTTTTGCCATTATTTTTGTTTACCACTCTTCCTAGTCTAGTTCCTAGACAAAAGACTTTGTATTATTATTTACCTTAAATAGAAAATACTACGGTAGAAACCTATTCATGTGTTTAAGCATAAGCTGAAACTTATGAGGAAAATAATTAGTTAAATGGCAAGTCGCCATTGATATGACTCAGTCGGGTTCTGTGTTAGTTTGTTTATAACTAACGAATTTGAATATGCACGCAAGTTTGAGAAAATTCAGGAAACATCTTGGAATGAAAAATGAGTGTTGAAGATATCCGTTCTTCAACGCTTTTATCCTGAATATTTTGCTAAAAGTTGCTAAAAAAAAGGTTACTTATAATGACTTAAAAAAACTCATAAAATTTATGGTTAATTTTACATTGCACTGTAGGCTATTGATTAAATTCAAAATAAGATAGCTAAAAGGAACTACAACGTTAACGGGGTTTTATTATTTCATATGGTCAATGGACATCTCTATATGAAAAAACCGCGGAGTGCTACCATTTAAAGGGGTGCGTTTTTGAGAAATGGGTGAATTAGTCCCTGGGCACAGGTTACATTAGGGTGAGTTCTATGCACTTTTGGTATAAACATACCTACATAAAAATTGTTCCTGGTTAAATTTCCTATCTAAATATCGCTGCTTAAAGTCAATGATACTTTTTTTTACAAAAATATATTCAAAAGAAAAAGCACAAAGAAACCCAAAAGAAATAAATTTTGTTTTTTGTCCCATAACTTTTGTTCACGAGGATATAGGTATAAACATTGCTTTACAGAAAAAAAAACTACAAATTTCTTCTTTAAAATGTTGTTTAGTAGAGGTAATTAGGATTTATAGTTTTCGATATATAATTTTTTAAAGTTTGCCACTCACAGCACTTTTGGGCAATTTTCCTTGTTATTTCGCAAATATTGTTCTGTAACTTTTTTCCATGTAACTTTAGGTATATGCAATGGTACACGTAATAGAAATAGAAATCAATTAGCTTTAAAATGGTCTACTGTATAACGTTGTACGACTTTTTTTTTAAAGATATTATGGTTTTTCAAAATTTTATACTTTTAACGATTTTTTATAATATAATATAAAAATAAAATTATATTATAATATGATATATTATATAATATTATATTATTATACTATAATACCTAATATAAAGAAATTATATTTTTTACATTTTTTACGATTATTTTTGAAATTTCTCATTTTAACTTTTTTTCTTCTACATTTAGGTATATATTATATTATATAATAAAAAAAATCTTATTTTGTTTACTTTAAAATGGTGTATTACAAAAAATTCTAGGATCATTTTTGAATAAGATATTATTTTTCAAAATGTAATAAGTACTTGCAACGATTTTTGATTTTAGGGTTATTTTTTAAATTTCTCATTATAATTTTTTTTTCTTGTACATGAATATACTATATATTGCTTAATAAAGAGGGCTTACTTTCTGTTCTTTAAAATTGTGTATCATCTATATTTAAATAATGGAAACCGAGTGATTCTTTGATATTTTTTTTCCTGTATTATTTAAAATTATTTTCTTTCTCTATTTTTTTACCTGTATTATTTCGTTTATGTAATTATTTAAAATTACATAAACATTAGTCTTAGAAAACATCACTTTAGTTAAAATTATTTAAACATTGACATTTATAAAATTTCAAAATCTCTTCGTTAGCATTAGCTTCAATATCTTCCTCTGACACCTCAGTTATCTTAGAGTCCTAAAATTAGTACCCATGCACATGCACCCTTTGCAAAATATTGAAAAGCTAATTCCTATCTTCCTACAACCGCAGTTTTTTGTACATCATTTGGTACATTTACATGCTATTTTTTCAAGCAAAGCTTGTGGTGCAGGAGCTTTGACAGTAAATATTGGAATTAATCCATATTTTCAAGTTTGCCCGGCCTAGTCACGTGGATCCAAAGTATTACCTATAAAAAATAAGATTCAATCAAAACACACAATCACATAAAAAAGTTATAATGAGAAATTTAAAAAATAATCCTAAAATCAAAAATCGTTGCAAGTACTTGAAAAAGCATCTTATTCAAAAATAATCCTATAATTTTTCATAATACACCATTTTAAAGTAAACAGAATAAGCTTTCTTTTTTATTAGATAATATATACCTAAATGTAGAAGAAAAAAGTTATAATGGGAAGTTTAATAAATAATCGTAAAAAAAATAAAAACTCGTTAAAAGTATAAAATCTTGAAAAAGATAACCTCTTTAAAAGAAGTCGTACAACATTATACAGTAGAACATTTTAAAGGTAATTGATTTCTATTCCTCTTACATGTAGCATTGCATATGCCTAAAGTTGCGTAGAAAAAAGATACAGAAAAATATTTGCGAAATAACAAGCAAAATTGCCCAAAATTGCTGTGAGTGGCGAACTTTGAAAAATCATATTGCGAAAACTGTAAATCCTAATGACCTCTACCAAACATCATTTTAAAGAGAAAATATGTAAGTTTTTATTTCTGTGAAGCAATGTCTATACCTATATCCCCGTGGACAAATGTTATGGGACAAAAAACAAAATTTCTTTCTTTTGGGTTTCTTTGTGCTTTTTCTTTTGAATATATTTTTGTAAAAAAAAGTATGTTTGACTTTAAAAAGTTATATTTAGATAGAAAATTTAACCACGAACAATTTTTATGTAGACTTGTTTGTAGCAAAAGTGCATAGAACTCACCCTAATGTAACCTATGCCCAGGGACTAATTCACCCATTTCTCAAAAACGCACCCCTTTAAATGGTAGCACTCCGCGGTTTTTTCATATATAGAGATTCATTGACCATATGAAATAATAAAACCAGGTTAACGTTGTAGTTCCTTTCTATAGTACATAATCAATAGCCTACTGGCCGTGTAAGCTTCTTGATAAAACATTATAATTGTTGGCTGAAGCAATAGCCATAAGATCTCTAATATCGATGCAGTATTTTCAGTAGCCAAAATATTTCAATATTACATTGGTTTTTAACATAATATTTAGTATGTTATATCCAAGCAAATATTATTATTTAGGAAAATTATCTCGTAGATTTAACCACACACCTTGTATCGCAACGTATTTATACAGATGCTCAATTGTTTCCACTCGCAAAGTCGTGCCTATTGTGATTTTGAGGTAATAAATAACCTTAATTATTTAATTTGACGAGCTCAGAAAAAAATTCGAGACGGGGCCCATCTTGAGACCCGCTCGCTATGAAACAATAGCTAATTTGGATTGCAACGCACACTGAGACTGACAGATTTACGGTCCTGCTTTGCACAAGTTAACATTTTGATTGTCTTTAATACCTTGAAGAAGCCCAGTGGAAAAAGGGCTCGATAATAACACTAAAAATAAGATATTATTGAAATAAATTTCAACTGTGGTGGTGGAGGTAGAATTTTGAGTAGATGACAATGTTTTTGTCGCTGGTAGAAACAATGGATGCTGTATCCAGTTTACTACTTTTTACTGAATAGATATAACATATGCATAAACATTTATAGAACTTGTATATTAAATACCGGTTGGTCACTCAGAAAAGTTCACCTTGATATTTACCGAATATTCACTAATACATTTTGTGAAAAAATGGTGAATTTTTATTCTAAAGCAGTCAATTTGTAACGATATAGAACATCTGTCATTTATCAAACCCTTTCTTTCAGTACCACAAACATTTAATTTTAAATAGAAAATATACCATATCTGACACATCATTGGACAGGTATTTCAATGAAGAATTCAGGCGTTCATGATTTTTCTTTTCAAATTAACTCATATTCTAGTGAAAAAGTATCAATTTATTAAAAGTGTTACACCTCTTCAAAACTAAACATAACGCCTATGTAGTGCTAATGTTAATGACACATTTTTCCGTCACACTTATGAGTTGTCACCGAAGTTAGACCTTTATTAACCTTGTGAACAAGTAGAATTTGTAGCTGTATACGGAACAAATGATCATTTGTAAACCATCCATCGTCGTCGTTAATTGAAAGAAACATTAAATAGGATACACCCCTGATACTTGTCTTTGTCGACAATGAAAAAGCATTTCACCAAAGAGAAATGCTCCATGCTCTAACAACTTGTTTAATAATACTGTGACTTTTCGTATTGAAAGAGGCTTAACAGACATTATTGAAAGATCAAGAACACTAAAATGAAACTGGACAGATCACGTAACAAGAGCAATTGATGAACCGTGGACGAAAATAATTTTGGAATAGGGAACCCGAATGTCCCCAAATACAACCTAACAGAAACAAAGGTAGATCTCTGACGAGATTGACCGATGACATAAAAAGATGACTACAAATTCGATTCAGATGGCGCAAACTCAGACTAATGGAAAAAACATGCAAGAGGCCTATGTTCACCAGTGAACGTTGAAGACTGTAGGATGATGATGATGACCGCCACCATTAGCTTCAATTCAACATTATATTATTAATTTTTTCCTGATCCAAATTTGTCTACTCATGTAGGTATATTAGCGCAATTCAGTTGTTCTGCGTTATAGTTCTTCCATTCTAACTTTTCCCATGCGTTACGATTCATTTTCAAACAAATTAATTCAAAACATAAAGTGAAACGAACGTCGTTGTGTATATACATTTTGTATACTGTATACTATATACTATACACATCGGCATACGTTTCACTTTATGTTTTGATTTCATTTTTTTGAAAACGAATCGTGTCGCATGGGCAAAGTTAAAATGGAACTACTATACCAGAAGGATGTTGATGAGCTATCTTTCTTTTGATCATATGGGATAAGGACCAAATGCGGTTAAGTTCTGGTGAGCAAGAAGACCATTGTAACAATCACACTTTCTCTTATTAGGAAATAAAACAGTTTTTTTGCCTGATTACAATCTCTTTCAAAAATATTGTAGTTTTTTTTTAATTTGGATACATATCAGGCTAATTCTATTTTTATCCGAAAATAAGATTTCTGACAATCTTTTATTTTCCCTGTTTTGACGCTTTAAGCAGCCCATATCTGAGCGGTTTTATATTGCCTAGATAGTTTGGTAACCTTTAATTGTCTCCTGCTAAACAACTCTTCAGCACGAAATATCTGCTTAATAGTTTCGACAAAACATTTATTGGTTCTAGATTTTGGAGCAGTGTGTGAGGTACTGTTGGATTTATTAATGCTATTTAAATTAAAACGCATCCTATTAACGATACTTTTCCACTACTTCTCCTTGGCTCCACAAATCTCGCATATGATTTTAAAAAAAGCCCTTGAGTTACCCACTTTTGTGCAATTTCCTTTTCTCTCGTTCCCTAATCCATACAGTAATATTTTGATATCTTACAGTCTCACATTAGGCTTCAAAGTCTTAGAGTGACAATTATAATTTTACCCCTTAACATTGTGAAAGTATGCAACTATCCGTCAACCAATACATAATTTTACTGAGTTCCATTTATACAGGGTGTCCAGAAACTCTACCGACAAACGAAGACAGGAGATTCCTCAGATAATTTTAAGACAATTTAACCCAATTCACCTAGTCCGAAAATGCTTCCTAAGCGTACGTTCAGAGTGGACGAGCAAAGAGCAAAGAGCAAAGAGCAAAGAGCAAAGAGCAACGAGCAAAGAGCAAAGAGCAAAAAGTGCACGTTCAGAGTGGACGAGCAAAGAGCAAAGAGCAAAGAGCAAAGAAGTGCTAATAGCGGGTAGTTACGCTAGACGAGAGTTTAGTTCTTTTCCACTAGGCAGTATGGATAGGAGCGGTAGGATATTTGCTCTTTACTCTCACAGTAGTCCATGTAGTGAGACCGCTCCCGTCTGAAAAAATTTCCGATTCGGTCTCTTTGTGGATTCCTATTTAAAAATATTTAAAAATTTCCTTTAAACAAATCTGAAGGGTGCCGGGCGGAATTTTTGGGCAGAAATTGTTTAAACAATTTTTTTAAACAAATACAAAAGATCACGTTTTTTGATCTGGAACATATATTTTTAATTGGAAAGAAATCCTTTGTAAAAGGTATAAAATTTTTTTTATTAAAAATCCCTTAAAAGGGCTACATCACAACAAAACGTTTTCGATTTTTATAAAAAATCATCATCAGTGTTCGATAAACTGGATGCTAGCTGAGCCACAAAAGAAAAATATCTGGGTAAAAAACTGGGTTTGTTTTGTGGCTCAGCTAGCATCCAGTTTATCGAACACTGATGATGATTTTTTACAAAAATCGAAAACGTTTTGTTGTGATGTAGCCCTTTTAAGGGATTTTTAATAAAAAAAACTTTATACCTTTTACAAAGGATTTCTTTCCAATTTTGTGATTGATGGTATACAGCCAACTACAGGAAAACTTTTTCTTTTCCTTGTGGATTTTATATATTTTTAAGTTTTGTGGGTCATTCTAAACAACAAAGGTATCTTGTAAATGTTCTCGAAAATTGATAGTTTTCGAGTTATAGGCAATTTAAAATCTAAAAAATGCGAAAATACGCATTTTCGAGGCCTAAAAACTCATATTTAAATTAGTATTTTTGAGGTTGCCAGATACTTAAATTGAAGTTTAAACATTGAGCCTCAAGACTCTGAAGAGTGATCGCGTCTAACCTTAATTTATACCGTTGTTTTTTAATTGTTAAATATGCGTGTTTATCCGATTTTTTGCCGGTGTGGCGCGCTCTATTTCAAAAACCTCCTATTTTCCTCCGAAAATTATTTTTTCTAGATTGTTTGGGATTTTCTAAATAAAATAAGTTTCTTGACATTTTTCTCAAAAGTTAACAGTTTTAAAGTTATAAGCGATTTAAAATCCAAAAATGAGTTTTTTATTAACTTATAACTTTAAAACTATTAACTTTTGAGAAAAATGTCAAGAAACTTATTCTATTTAGAATATCCCAAAAAATCTAGAAAAAATAATTTTCGGAGGAAATAGGAGATTTTTGAAATAGAGCGCGCCGCACCGGCAAAAAAATCTGATAAACACGCATATTTAACAATTAAAAAACAACGGTATAAATTAAGGTTAGACGCGATCACTCTTCAGAATCGAAGCTGAATGTTTAATCATCAATTTAAGTATCTGGTAACCTCAAAAATACTAATTGAAATATGAATTTTTAAGCCTCGAAAATGCGTATTTTCGCATTTTTCAGATTTTAAATCGCCTATAACTCGAACACTATTAATTTTTGGGAAAAATTACAAGATACCTTTTTTGTTTAGAATAACCCAAAAACCCTAAAAATATATAATAATAAAAATGCGAACTGAATAAAAATGGTATACATTTTTATTTTATAGTCGTATTACTCCGTAGAGTAAGTGCACACCTACATTGGATCCGATTTTCTCCGATCAGATCAGATCAGATCAGATCCGATCCGATCCGACAGGCGGTGCCTACATAGGGCTTTTCATTCACAGTCATTTGTTTCGAGCTTCTGTCATGTGTCACATAATAATAATTTATCTACGTCATACGTTATTGGTATATAAACAATACAAACCAAAGACGTATGGCGTAGATATATCAATATTATGTGACACATGACAGAAGCTCGAAACAAATGACAGTCGATGAAAAGCCCTATTGGATCCGTCTTTCTCCGATCAGATCAGATCCGATCAGACCGGTTTTCCGGCGAGGGTGCCTACATTGGTTCAGTAATCTTCCGACCACTGACAATAAGTTGCGATGAAGTGTTGAGATGATGACATTGAATATATATTTAAACATGTTAGCTTGCAACCCCCAACTTGCAACCAACTTGCAACCAGTTTGCAACCAGTTTGCAACCAGTTTGCAACCAGTTTGCAACCAACTTGCAACCAGTTTGCAACCAGTTTGCAACCAACTTGCAACCAATTTGCAACCAATTTGCAACTAAAATTGCAACTCAACTTGCAACCAATCGGAATGAAACCAAACACTTCTCGATGAGAATAGGAGAAGCTACTCCCGACGTCGGCCGATATCGGATCTGATCTGATCTGATCGGATCGGAGAAAAACGGATCCAATGTAGGCACTCCCATTTAATACTATGGGTTTATTTTTTATTCCGACGTCGGCCGACGTCGGATCTGATCTGATCTGATCGGATCGGAGAAAAACGGATCCGATGTAGGCACCCCCATTTAATACTATGGGTTTATTTTCTATTCCGACGTCGGCCGACGTCGGATCTGATCTGATCGGAGAAAATCGGATCCAATGTAGGTGCTGCCTAACTAGGTGCATTTTTCCGTTGGAAGTTTACCAGCTGCAGACGGGGGATGTGAATTGCATAGTGTAGAATTCCTTCCCTCTCGTCTTCACTGCAGCATCCATTTGACTTGCAAATTGTAGAAGTCTTGGAGGTGTCACCAGGAAAGTGTACCAATAAGTTTTCAATTTAAAAATCTTTTAGTAATATTTTTAATATTTTCAATATTAATAATTTACTATTAGGATTGAAAACTACTTCGTCTAAAAATATATGTTCCGGAGCAAAAAAACGTGATCTTTTGTATTTGTTTAAAAATAGTTATTTATGAAACAGTTCGTGAAGTATGCTATTTGCGAACGCACGCGATATTTAGAGCACGAGAGACAGCGGAGCGAGTGCTATACATCGCGTAAGTTCGCAAAAAGTACTTCATGCACAGTTTCATACAATATTTTCTCTACCCTACCATAAACAAATAAAAAAACTGTAACTCTTCGTCACTGGAATTCATTTCTATTCTACAATTTTTAGAACTTTGACATTTAAAAATTCTAACTTCTTTCAAACCACAAAACTGTAAAAACTTTTGTCGTAATTTATTGCTCATTATGTCATCACCATGACAACGCCAAAGTTAAGGATATTTGATTATATGAAAGTGTGTTAAAAACAGTGCGAAAAAGTAAGTCCCATTTAAAATACATTGTTACTTCACGCTCACTTTAAACACTTCACGCACTGCTATCTATAATGACAGTTTTCACAAACTAAAAACTTACACACAATATAACATAGAGTGGATAAAATTGTTTAAACAATTTCTGCCCAAAAATTCCGCCCGGTGCTCTTCAGATTTGTTTAAAGGGGACATTTTTGAATAGGATTTGACAAAGAAACCGAATCAAAAATTTTTTCAGACGGGAGCGGTCTCACTACATGGACCAAAGAAATCAAACTTGTTTGGTTTCGCCGCTTTGCTCTTTGCTAGCACTCTGTGCACCTCCGTTTGCCAGTATGAGTTTGATTTCTCCGCTTTGCTCTTTGCTCTTTGCTCTTTGCTCTTTGCTCGTCCACTCTGAACGTACGCTAAGGGAGCTAGAGCTCTTTGAAGATGGCGCCATGTAATTAGTTTTTCTTAAATACCTCCAGAACGCTTCTATTTAGAAAAACGAAAATTTGTATACATATTTACTTTCTAGAAATGAGTCGATTCCATCCATTGCGAATTTCTAGTACCGGTCATAGGCGTCCGTTTTGGGTAGGGCAACGGTTATTTTATCGCATAACTTTTATGCCTTTAACTTTTAAGCATTTTTGATACTGGATTATTAAATTGTGAGGTATTCTAGTACTAAAAGGTACTCTTACTTTAAGTCGGTAGGACACACCGTTTTCTAGAAAAATCGATTTGAATGTTTTTGGTTTTGGGAATTTGAAAAAAAAAAGTTGAAAAAAATTAAAAAAAAACGATGCATTTTACCAACTTAAAGCAAGAGTAACTTTTAGTACTCGAATATCTCATAATTGAATAATCTAGTGTCAAAAATACTTCAAAATTAAAGATAATAAAGTTATGCTATAAAATGACTGTTGACCTACCCAAAACGGACGCCTATGACCGGAACTAGAAATTCGCCATTAATGAAATCGATTTATCTCTGGAATATAAATAAATGTACCAGTTTTCATCTTTCTAAATATTTTTTTTTAATCTTCTTTTTTGAAATTCAAAGAACGAAAAATTTTCAAATCGATTTTTCTAGAAAACGGTGTATCCTATCGACTTAAAGTAAGAGTACCTTTTAGTACTAGAATTCCTCACAATTTAATAATTCAGAGTCAAAAATGCTTAAAAATTAAAGACAAAAAAGTTAGGCGATAGAATAACCGTTGCCCTACCCAAAAAGGACGCCTATGACCGGTACTTGAAATTCGTAATGGATGGAATCGATTCATTTCTGGAAAGTAAATATGTACACCAATTTTCGTTTTTCTAAATAGAAGCGTTCTGGAGGTATTTAAGAAAAACTAATTACATGACGCCATCTTCAAAGAGCTCTAGCTTCCTTAGGAAGCATTTTTGGACTAGGTGAATTGGGTTAAATTGTCCTAAAATTATCTGAGTAATCTCCTGTCTTCGTTTGTCGGTAGAGTTTCTGGACACCCTGTATAATAATCATGATAGAGAAAATTTGACAAACTCTGATGCACTGAAAGAAGGATTTGGTATGAACTTTAAAACAGTATTATTCTCTACCCCTCTATATGGAGTTAAAGCCTGGACAATTGAGGACGTCGCTGACAAAACAGTCGCCAGCTTTGACATGTACTGTTATGGAAGAATGTGGAACATATCACGGACACAAGACGTAACAAACACGCAAACATTTAGAAAGATGAGAAAAGAAACAGAAAAACTCAACACTATGAAATAAAGAAAAATGAGACAGACACTTTGGCCACATACCTATTAAGAAATGAAAAATATTAATCAAAAGTCTAATAAGTCTGAGCTTTTTAAGTTAGAAAAATAAAGCATAACAAAGTGGCGAAAATGTACTGTAATCAAATGTGAACCATCTTTTCTTTTCTTTTAGTTTATACTTTATTCATTTTTGGTGGATATTAAAGGAAATAGTTCGCTAAAACTATTATCACGGTGAATGACAGGACGTGAAATGCAATTTAGATTTCCCTTGTCGAGTATTTCGCCACTGTTATGCTTTATTTTTCCAACTTAAAAAGCTCAGAGGATAAATAATTTCGAATTTTATTTCCTGACTTATTAGACTTTTGATTCATAGATGGTGCTAGTAGCATCTTTGGTAATTATTTTAATAATTACCCGGAAAGGATGAAAGAATTTGATTTCAGTTCAGTGCCTCTACCCAGGTGCTCCGATGAGGAAACGGTTATTCCGAATACGTATAAGCACATAGTAGAGGCTCTGTACTGTAATCAAATCTTAACCATATTTTCTTTTTCGTACTTCCGGGCCTAAAGTGACAACTTCACTCCCTTGTGACAGGTACTAAAGTGTCACATTTAATCCCTCCGGGATTAAATATTGACGAAACTCCCGGAACGATTAAATCACAAACAAACGAATTTAAGGGATATTTTATTGAAAAATATAATTAATTAGAATGGTAATTAACGTTAATATTCAAATTAATATTGTGACAGAACTGATCTACCTGCTCAGACGTGAGAATTCTTGACTTCTTTGGCTTAAATCCCTCATTTCTTCTCTTCAAAAAAGCTAATAATTTTGGAAATTTACTTATATCAATATCTTCTCTAATGTTAATAACCGATTTCAGCATTGAGTAATGTGCCCAGAGAGTTGAGGCACAAACCGCTTTTGATTTATCATCGAAGTAGACTAACAGCGCATTTTCAGTAGGTTGTCTCACATTTTTTAAGCGGCACCACTTTTTAAAAGCATCGTACTGCTGCTCGTATAGTTTTCTAGATTTCGGTGGTAACAATTCTTCACCTACTTCGGCTGCTCTTTTATCAATATCAGATACACCTTCTTCACTCATGATACCAATAATTATCAATAACAATGTTTCTTTACAATGACACTAGTAATGACAATGTTTCTAAATTATAACTGTCACAACGCAATGTTACTATGGTAACTTATTTTAAAGACAGTTTATTAAATGAGTTGAAGAGAGAAAAAACTGATTGAAATTATTGAAATAATTAATAAAATCATACCGGAAGTACGAAAAGTATCGTATATACCTTGCGACTGAAGTACATTTAATCCTTCAGGTAAATTATGGCCCTCCCTGCGGTCGGGCCATAAACTTTACCTTCAGGATTAAATGTACTACTTCAGTCCCGCGGTATATAATGTACTATTATTTTAATGAAAACTATGAGTTGATCCGATTGATTGCATAGGGGCAAGTGGAAGGAAAAAGAGGACCGGGGAGACTACGCCAATCCTGATTGAAAAATTTAAAACAGTGGAGTGGAAAAGCAACAATCTAACTGTTCAGAACTTCTGCAGGCAGAGTAAAATAGCGACGGTTAAACTGCAATACCTCGTAAGTCGATTTTTGGTCCATTATGACTTTATACTTTGTTGGTTTATACTTTTACATACCTTTTAAACTACGAAAGCTTGTAAGTCAATATTTAAATTTAATGGTACTAGCGACATCTACGAAAACCTCGTAAGCAAGATTTTAAGTTGAAAAACCTCGTAAGTAGCATTTTTATGAGACAAAACCTCGTAAGTTTAATGACAGTTTAAGATTTTAAGTTACAAAACCTCGTAAGTCGCTTTTTGAAATATATTATTGAATAATTTTACTTAATGGTAATGGAATCGTTACCTAAAAAGGACCCTACACACAAAAAACGAATAAATTGAATCTTACATACAGAAGCATACATGTTTTTCGTCTCTCCTCTAAAGTTACATAAAACTGACTTACGAGGTTTTGCAGTTTAACCGTCGATGGGCAAGTGAATAAGAAGAATTTGTTATTATCTGGAAATGACTGTAATCCTAACATTGTATTGCACAGTCTGCTTTAAAAGTTTTCTTAATTGCTTGTGATTTTTAAAATTATTACGCACATTTATATTTTCTCATAATCAAAAGTTTGGTAAAATCCCATATATAAATTTTGCAGAGATTACTTAACAATCCTTGTTTACTCCACGATAATGAATTATTAAAAATTAACTGACCACTGACCACTCGAGCGAATGTCGGTGGCCAATTTTATTAAGGTTAGAATGTCATCGTATCTGCAGTCTTCCAAAGACTAGTCAATTTAAAACTGTACATAATTTGTAAAATGTACCCCCTGTGGGTTCTGAATTAGTCGAGTTAAAAGCATTTTGGCTCGCAATTTTTTCGTCCAGCATGGATTTACTTGAAATTTTCATAGAAGGTAGAAAGTAGTCCAAAGATCATTTTCTATATCATGTTGCTGTACGCTAAAACCTTGGGGGTAGTTGCCATCCCATCTCGGGGGCGGGAATTTTGTATTACATTTTAACCATGTAATGCGATGTAAAAAGTAATTTTAAGAAAAAAATGTTTTCTACATTTTCTTCGTAAAAGTAATATTTTTCGAGTTATTCGTGATTGAAAGTAACAGTTTTTCGACGTAAAAATCAACTTTTTTAGAGGGTTTTTTTTGAGAATAACTCAAAAAATATGCATTTAATCAAAAAAATTGTAGATATCAAAATTGTGTCTTTTAGTAACACAAACAAAACTGTTTTTCTATAATATTTTTGCGACCAATACAAACCGAGATATGGCATGTTAAAAGTTAGCTTTTTTCGTCAAATGCCTAATTTGAAATAATCAAAGCCAAATAACGGGAAAACTTTGCATTTCTCCAGGAAAACTTATATGATGTTTTTTCAAGCATAGAATAGGATCTTTCAAAAAAGATAATAAAAAGTTTCTAGCATAAGTTTCTTTTTTCGTCAAATTCATAATTTGAAATAATCAAAGCCAAATAATGGGAAAACTTTGCATTTCTCCAGGAAAACTTATATGATATTTTTTCAAGCATACAATAGGATCTTTCAAAAAAGATAATAAAAAGTTTCTAGCATAAGTTTCTTTTTTCGTCAAATGCATAATTTGAAATAATCAAAGCCAAATAACGGGAAAACTTTGCATTTCTCCAGGAAAACTTATATGATATTTTTTCAAGCATACAATAGGATCTTTCAAAAAAGATAATAAAAAGTTTCTGGCATAAGCTTCTTTTTTCGTCAAATGCATAATTTGAAATAATCAAAGCCAAATAACGGGAAAACTTTGCATTTCTCCAGGAAAACTTATATGATATTTTTTCAAGCATACAATAGGATCTTTCAAAAAAGATAATAAAAAGTTTCTAGCATAAGTTTCTTTTTTCGTCAAATGCGTAATTTGAAATAATCAAAGCCAAATAACGGGAAAACTTTGCATTTCTCCAGGAAAACTTATATGATGTTTTTTCAAGCATACAATAGGATCTTTCAAAAAAGATAATAAAAAGTTTCTAGCATAAGTTTCTTTTTTCGTCAAATGCATAATTTGAAATAATCAAAGCCAAATAACGGGAAAACTTTGCATTTCTCCAGGAAAACTTATATGATATTTTTTCAAGCATACAATAGGGTCTTTCAAAAAAGATAATAAAAAGTTTCTAGCATAAAAATTGAGCAACTTATGATCAAAAAAAAAGTCGGTACCTGTTTTTCTCTACGAAAAAAACAGTGAAAACAACCCCCTAACTACCCTTGTAACTAAAAACTGGTCTTCAATTTTCCGTAATTCCTTTTATATTTATATTACCAATACACCCAAGAAGTTTGACCTATTTAAAAGGCCTAATTTTAGAAAAATTGGAGTTTAAAGAAAAATTGATTTTTTGCAATTTTGCATTTTTTATCATTTTTTTCAAAATATCTCCGAAAATACTGGAGTTACGAAAAAAATGATAGATTACTAAATTGCAGCTTTTTTAATAGCTAAAATTTCCTTATGCATAGATTTTTATTATAGTGAATACTTAGCGAGATAGAGCTGTTTAAAACAGTTTTTTACGAGCAAACATCCCCTTATTCGAGCTTTAAACCCACCTCAATGAAAAATTAAGGGATCTTACGGAATTTAATCTACACAGTCTTATTACTCTTCAAAAATCCTACAAAACTATTATTGAAAAAACTTTTTATCGCCAAAAATGAAGGAACTAATTTTTTTTTCGAAAAATTCGAATAGTCCCCTTATAGAGCATTTTCAATATACCTATATAATACCACAGAGCCGGTTCGTATACTGGATGACTTAAAAACTATTTGTATGTGTATTTTTATATATTTGTAAATTCGTATTTTTGTGTACCTAAATAAATGTTTTTGTAATTCTTTAATTCTACTTTTTTTTCTGTATAGATCTATTAAATTGTCTACTTATAAAAATTGCAATGTTATTAAGGGTGGTTTTTAAGGGTTGAAATATTATGATATTATATCCTAAAGCATAAAACAATCATTATTTAACCATTCAAAACCACATTTTACCTATATTAAAAATTACAATGTTTTTATATAATTTTTGACAATAAGGGTAGTTTACACTCCTAAAAATAATCAACGCCCTTGAGCATGATATAGAATATGAAGTACAGGGTAAGATAATCCTAACCCCAAATTTTTATGTAAATTGATGCAAGCCGAAATTATTCTTTTAGGATAAGTAAACTTTTCATATATAGCTCCAACAAGGGTGGTTTTAAGGGTTGAAATATTGTGATATTATATCTTAAAGTACAAAACAATCATTATGCAACTAATAAGAAGCAAATGTTGACAATATTAAAGTTTAAAATGTTATTTTATAATTTTTTACAATTAGGGGTGGTTTTCACCCTTAAAAACTAAAAGCGTACAACGGCTCAATATAGAAAATGAACTAGAGGGTGAAATGAGCCTAATCCCAAATTTTTGTACATATCTGGACGAGAAAATTGCGAGGTTTTGCCATTTTTCCACCTTCATTTCCTCGACTAAATATGTTTTTATAGAAATTGTTTTATTTTTTCATTTTGAGTCGTCACGGATATTTTCTCAATATACCTTGCTACTTTTTGCTGTTACGTGACCGAAAAAAAACTTCAAAAATGTCATTTGGCTGAAAATGGCATCCCGCTTCGCCTCCAAACTCGTAATTAATGCAATTAAGAACAGATGATAGAGACATATCCTACCACATTGTGCGGATTCAATTTTTTTCTCAAGTCGGTGGTTTCCAAAGCGAACACGTGAGACTTTTCAGGACAATGTCGAAACGCGAAGAAATTTCAAGCTCGCTCCTACCTGACCCATAAATTACACCTTTTTATCGCACCGAATTGTTTTAATGTCGATTTGTTTGAGAATTTGTTTATATAGTCGAGTCACTGCCGTTCAGATTAGTTCAAAAGATGCCGTCAACGAAAGTGATGGCGTAGCAATATTTGTTTTATTTGTATTTGAAATTGACTAATTCTATAAAACTAATACATACTATATAAAATACCGTAATAGTGTGATGTTACGTATATATTTTTAACGTTTAAAATAAACATAATCTTTAAAACATGATACATGTATAATCCTGTAGGAGTGTCAGAAGACAAATATCGCAAATTAATTTGTTCTTCCTATACAAGCGCCAAACAGGTTTTCCTTGCATATTATTTCATGACTAAATAATTTTGACATCTTTATATCTTTAAATCCAAACAAGCATTCATCGTAAAAGCCAAAAAAGGTAAAATAATTACAGATTTAAATGAAAAACAGAAGAGATGGACAGAATACATTGAAGAACTGTTTGCAGATGAAAGACCAGAAATAGAAATTGCAGAACCTACAGACAACACAACAGGGACTGAAGTCCTGAAAAGCGAGATAGAATATAATATATTATATTATAAGGAACACTAAAGGGAGTAGAGCTGCAGGACCAGATGAAATTCCTGTAGAATTGTTGAAACTTATATACGACGACATCCTTGAAATAATGGTGAACATCATTAACACAATTTGTAGAACAGGCGGCATCATATAAAGAAATGGCTCTCCTCTACTTTTGTCACAATCACGAAGACGAATACCGCCAGAGAGTGTTCAGACCACAGGACTATAGCATTGATGAGCCACATATTGAAAGTATTTTTAAAAATAATTCACAAAAGAAAATTTAATAAATTAGAAGAGGACATACGTGCCAAACAGTTTGGATTCAGAAGTGGACTGGGAACACGGGAAGCTTTATTTGGTCTGAGTGTGTTAATGCAGAGATCAGAGATGTTTGGATGAAAACCAAGACCTCTATGTAGGTTTTATAGGTTTTGAGAAGGCCTTCGATAAAGTCGGACACAAAAAACTGTATGACATCAGAAATCCTAAGAAGCAAAAACATTGACAGTCGCGACATTAACATCATATTCAGATTGTACTAGGGAAAAACAGCAAGAAATCAAGGTTGATAATGAGTTTAGAAACCGAAGAAATTGAGATTCGTCGAGGTGTACATCAAGGTTGTGTGCTTGCTCCACTACTATTCAATATATACAGCGTGTCTACTTGAGTTGGAAACATATGGGAAACTTTTTTATTATTAATTTTACGAAAAAAAGTTATTCTTTATAAAAAGTTCTGCATGCCCCAAAACCTTAGATTCAATCATCAGATATCAAATTTTCTAAATATTATACGAGGTATGTCAAAAAATATGAATTTCGGTCAAGGGTAAAGTACCTTTATTTCTCTCAATATCGAAAATTCTTATGATAAAAAGTTGTTTGGAATTAAAAACTAAGATCAAATATGCAATTACATGCTTCTTATTGAAAAAAAAAATTTTTCTCAAATTTAAGGATACCCAACATTGTTTTTAATTATTACAAATATGATAACTCGTTTATTATTCATTTTACGAAAAAAAGTTATTCTTCGTAAAAAGCTTTGCATGGTCTAAAATCTAAGACACAACCATGATATATCAACTTTTATTAATTTTATACGAGGTGTGTCAAAAAATATGAAATTCGCTCAATATTATAGCACCTTTATATTTCACAGTATTTCAATTAGAAGGATGTAATTGCATATTGACACATAGTTTTTAGTTCTAAACAACTTTTTTAATAACTGTTTTCAATATTGTGAAAAATAAAGGTACTTTACTCTTGAGTGAAATTCATATTTTTTTACATAACTCGTATAAAATTAATAAAATGTGATATCTGTTGGTTGCATCTTCGGCCTTATGACCTACAGAGCTTTTTATAAAGAATACCTTTTTTTCGTAAAAGTAATAATAAAAGAGTTATCGTATGTGTAATGAATCAAAACGAAGTTAGTATCAATAAATTTGAGAAAAATTTGGAAAATATTTTGTTCCAATTAGAAGCATGTAATTGCATATTTGAGCTTAGTTTTTATTTCCAAACAACTTTTCAGAATAAGCATTTTCGATATTGAGAGAAATAAAGGTACTTTACTCTTGAACGAAGTTCATATTTTTTGACATACCTCGTATAATATTCAGAAAATTTGATATCTGATGATTGAATCTTAGGTTTTGGGGCATGCAGAACTTTTTATAAAGAATAACTTTTTCTTCGTAAAATTAATAATAAAAAAGTTTCCCATATGTTTCCAACTCAAGTAGACACGCTGTATATACCGAAACAATATGTCAGGAAGCGCTCCTAGAGCAACACATTGGTATGAACATAAACGGAGAATTAATTAACAATATACGATACGCTGATGTCACGCTAATACTAACAGATAACCTGATGGCAAATTTACAGTATTTGCTGGAAAACATAAACCCATTCACTCATACCAACAAGTATTGTCTAAAACTGAACATCAAAAAGACAAAATTTTTGATTGTAACAAAGAAGCTATTCACCAATGTAAATTTAACCATAAATAATAAGTAAGTTGAAAGAGTTACGTCCTACAACCTACAAATATTAAGGGATTTGGTTCACTGATACTTATGACTAGACAAGAGAAACTAAGAGGCGAATAGAAATAGCGAGACAATAATTTATCAAAATGAAAAAGTTCCTATGCTGCCGAGACATAAATCTGAAATTGAGAACGAGAATGTTAAAGTGCTATGTTTTCTCTTTTCTGAAGTACCGCATGGAAGCTTGGACACTAAAAAATATAAACATCAAATACATCGAGGCATTCAAGATGTGGTGCTACAAAAGAATGAAGAAAATACTATGGACAGAGAGAGTAACAAATCAAGATGTTTTGCTGAAGATGGGGAATGAATGAAAATGAAGTCATAAAAATCATACAAACGAGAAAACTGGAATATCTAGGCCACATAATGAGAGGGGAAAAGTACTCCCTGCTAAGGCTCATAATCCATGGAAAAATCTCGGGAGAGAGAAATGTGGGACGTAGGAGGATTCCTTGGTTGCGAAATTTAAGGGAATAGTACGGGTACAGTTCAATACAATTGTTCAGAGCTGCAGCCAATAAAGTTAGGATTGCTGTGATGGTAGCAAACCTCCGATAGGAGACGGTACTGCAAGAAGAAGAAAAATATCTTTAAATAAATGTATCTCCAACTGTAAACAACAGAACTAAGGAAGTCTACTACTTGATTTTATTGAAAGAATTCTGCTAGAAGAAAAATATTATTAAAAAGTACAGATCTCAAAAGAAACAGTGGTCAGTGGAAACACTGACCGAAGGTTTATTGTAGCTCTTGAATTACCTACATCGGAGAAAATAATAAATGAAATATAGCAAAAATATTACATGAAAAAGAAATTATCTCGAAAATTAATAAGTAAACATTAATAGTAATTTATTATAAATAATAAATTAATAGTAAATTAAATCTAAAATCACTTTCAGATCATGTCTCGTACCTACATTGACAACAATAGGATACCAAAGATTACAGCAAATAAAAATAGAAGCCTTATTGTATGCGGATGACATAGTCCTTATAGCAGATTTGCGTGACAAAAATGCAAAAACTTATAAACATATGGACAGAAGAAATAGAGAACCCAAATCCGACACCTGAAAGGGTATAAGGAAGGGGAGAAAGAAAGAAAGTTAAAAGTAGTATGTTTCTGAAATAATGAATTGATTCCATATTTTTACATTATACTGTATAATAAATGTTGATGACAGGAGAATAAAAGTATATTTGAGTAATTCATATTGTACCAATAATAATTAAAAAGAGTAGTTTTGATTAATTGGCAATAGTATACATTTAATCATATTTAAATTAAGCAATTTATAATGTTCATTCACAATTTAACGTTTAATTTAAATTTTCACCTAATCTTTAATTAAAAAAACCCTATTCCCACAATTAATTTCTGAAACTCCGGAAGACCGGCCACTGTGTTTTAAATGCCTTGTTACAACTTCTAACATATATTTACATATTAATTTTTTAAATCCAACTTTGATACGTTTATAAAGCTGCAGTAAATTGACAAAATATCAGTGGTGTACCCACTATTTTAAAGGAACACAATCTTTCATTTTTTTGTGTCTTAAGAATAACGAAATTGTTTTTCTTTCTCCAAATGTTGTAGTGATCTAGTGATTATTATTTTCACCCATTTTTAAGGATACCGTCTATCTTTGAAGAATATCTGTAAATTAAAAGTGTTAAGTACATTTTTCAGCAGCATGTTAAGTATGAACGAAAAAAACACGAAGCTCTTTTGCAAATTTTATGGTATATTAGGTACACTCGCATTAGTGCATTAGCTGAGAATGCAAAAAGCAAAAGTGCTGTTAACCACAATAAAAACAGCCAAAATCGAATACCTCGTTCACATCATGAGGAACAGCGAAAGATATGACTGCTGCAACTAATCTTGCAAGGAAAAGTGGAAGGAAAACGAGGACCACGAAGGCGAAGGATTTCCTGGCTGAAGAATCTACGTACGTGGTTCATAACAACAACCACATATCCTTTTAGAGCAGCAGTGTGCAAAGTACAGATTGCCATGATGGTCGCCAACATCCGAAACGGATAGGCACTACAATAAGAAGAAGCATTAGTGAAGGAATACGAGATCTGGGTGCGCAGTGGACTTCAGCTTGTTTAATATCCGCAGCTAATATTGTTAATCATGTGTTTGTTGCTGTTGTCTCCATATTTTGAGGCACCTCAGATTTACTTGGACTCCTTTTTGGACTTCTGCTATCCGTTTGATTGTCACAAGCTCTTTTTGGCAATCTGTAGTTGTCTGTCCTCACTATATATTACCAGTCCATCAAAGTTTCTGGAGCCTTGTAAATTATGAGATAAGTTTTCATTTCAATTATGTTAGTTCATAGTTTTGGATGTCTTGATTCCATCTGAAGCTGATTGGTCTACAAATTTTCTAGAGAATTATTGTAGCTGAACAAAGTTATAATGAAAATAGACGGTTTCGTTTTGATTTAAATCTGTCTCCTGCCATCCCCGATAGCTATTTCTAGGTCTACCCGTTGTCAAGGAGGCTATGCAAGAAGACAAATTTACATCAAAACTCCCGATCTTCTCGGTATAAAATAAAACTATTTATACCGTAGTAGTAGAAGTAAGGTTAGTAACCTAAAGTAAGGTTAGAACGCCCTCTAACGGGGAATAAGTGAAATGAACGTGAAATGAATAGTGTCGACATTCATTTCAAAGTTATAATGCTTTCTTCTAGGAAAATATGTATCAATCAGATATCTAGCGATCAAAATAAATAACCTCTAAGGTGACTCTTTCTAGGATATCAATTAGTAGCTAAACTAAAAGTAAAGATCCTAGCTCCTAAACCTATCGCAGTTTCCTATTAGTTACTCTCAAGAACAATCTATAACATGCAGACAGGTGTAGGTAGTATTGTTCAATAAGTTTGTCATGTCATACAGTATGGAAAGTGTAGATAGTTATAGTAGGCAAGGTAGCTGACCTGAATGAATACCAGTTTAGTGGTGAGCTATTGATTGAGTATTTTCCTTTTGATACAAGTTTCTTAAGTTCAGTTGCAGGAAATACCTTGTACCCCTGAGTGAGATGTAAATGGTTTCTTAGGTTTCAACTTCATTTTAAATCTGAAAGTCTTTAAATATATGTTTGGGTACTTGTTTTATTAACTTATTATTCCATCTAAATCCAGAAAAGAAAACTAAAGAGACCCAAATCTGCTGAGCGAGTTTGCATAAATAAAAATGATAAAGTAGTGTTTAATAGTAAGCCCTAAAACCGTGTTTTTTTAAGATTGGAAAACAGTAAATTTTTTGTATAAAAAAACTCCTACATGTAATATATTAGTCATTTCAGGCTAATCAAAAGTTACGCATTGGTCCCTAGTCAGATTGCACACTTTGCACTTCCATATAAAAAATTAATTACTAGATAGAGAAAAGATATCTTATTAAAACTTGTACGTTTTTATATAAACCCAGATGCCAAACCACTACCACTGTGATTGATTCAACAGAGGCTGAGCTGGTTACGCCTCTGACGTACAAAAAATTGAAGAACCGTGCCTTATAGAAAATTACAGTGTGTCGAATCTGTGACATACACCAGCGCATCTGAAGCTCTCCTGTGACAGGTCTCATTGTAATCAAGCATACCAATCTTTAATTACTACACTATGACCTGGACTACCTGTTGCGAAGGCCGGACGTTATTATTAGGTTTTTGTTGTTGTTTTCCTTCTTTACACACACAGAAAAGGTGCGTATATGTAGAATGTGGTATGTTTTTAGTGCCTATAAAAATATTCGCCGTATACTATAGTTCTGGGTGATTTGATAAATGTATAGTGTTCATATCTCTTTTCGCAGAGTCCAAAATTTACTTTTATCTTCTTTCTTCATGTTTTCACTGTATAAATCAATATTACCTTTGGTAGTTTATTCCTTCCCTATTTTAAATAGAGGATTAAATTAAAATAGGGGATGCTGAAGAACCTCCAGAGTTAGAAATTAGAACCACAAAAATATGTAAAGAATATAAATATATAGGATCTATAATATCTAAAGAAGGCACTACCAAAAGAGACATCGGTAACAGAACGCCGCAGGGCAAAAAAGAGGTAAACATTCTAAGCTCTCTACTATGGTCTAAAGATATAAGACAAAAAACGATATTGACAATCTGTCGTACCTTTGTAGAGCCTAGTATGACTTATGGGGCAGAAGTTTGGCAGATCACGAAAAAAGATAGAAATAGAATAGAAGTAGTAGAAATGGATTATCTAAGGAGAGAGTGCGGTATATCCAAAAAAGATCACATCAGGAATGTTGATATTAGAAGGAGGAAAAATACTGTATATTCCAGTGTAGATATAATTGAAACGAGACAACTAGTGTGGTATGGTTAAGTGAAATGAATGAATGAAGATAAATGGCCAAAGAAAGCTTTAAATTACATACCACAACAAAGAAGAAGAAGGAGAAGTTGCCTGGGAAGAAAATATATACGGCACATCATGAGAGATAGAGCGATCAAAGAAGACGAATGGATGGACAGAAAATGATGGCGGTTGAAATGCGATAATCGGCAGAGGCTGTAGGAAAAGGAACCTCTCTTATAGATAGAGAGTTTATTCTTAAATTGCGTACTGATTTGTGAAAAAGTCAAATTTTCCCTATTCTTCTCTTTTTAATTTGACAAATAATTATCTACGTCATATGGTATTTTTTGGTATATGGAGCACTATATGCTTTGACAACACAATGCTTTATCCTTGTCTATATTTGAGATTTGTTTGATATCAGCATGTTATCACGATTTTAAGATACTTGCTTATCATCAGAAGTGAGAAGATAATTACAGATTCAAACTTCAATGCTTCCTGCCATAATAGCAGCTCCAAAATCTACATTTACTCTATGGCGTTAATGTCTTAATTAATTCTCTAAGTCTCTGTTTTGCCTAACTTATGAAGGACTCTACAGGCCCTTTTTTAAAATCTGGTTGATTATTATCCCTCTATCCCGTGTGGTAACTTTTGAAGGAAAAGTCCTGAATTTGGAGTCCTGAACGTTGAGTCTTGAAATTGGTATCTAGTTACTTTAGGACACTTTTTTTCTTCTTTAAATTTCAAACCGTATCGGGTACTTCGACATTCTGTTGTTTTTTATGCCTCTATATTGCCTCGATTATTTCTCAATAACATCTCTTAAAGAACTCTTAACCATCAACAGTTTTCCTGATGTTTTTTAGTAGTTGTTTGCGTTGGATATTTTCCAGAATAGTCTTGATTTCTCTTGTACTCTCTTATAGAAATGGACATACTGAAGAGCACCATCATTATCTTTACACTTATATAAGTTCAGATTTTTAACTCTAACTTCAGCATATATTTCCATTTTGTATAAGGCCCATATTAAACCAACCACAAGAAGAAGAAGAAAAGACAACAATATAAATTTCAACAATGTTAAGATTGCAATTTGTCCATAAAACGAATTTATTCTAAGATCAAAACAATTTTTCTTAGTGTAAATACGCAATATGGGAAGTACGTATGAAAAATTATTTTATTTCTTAATTATCCATGGATAATTCATCAAAGGTAACATTCATTTGGGTTGAAAGTGAATCCATCCATCAAAAGATGACGTATAAAGTAAACTAAAGTTGTAATATACCTACTATTCAAACAGACACACAAATACGAATGGATTTTTTTCTTGGTGTTTTAATTAAAAATGGAAAAAAAATATGTAGTAGGGGTCTTTTTTCATGAGAAACCTACTTTTTCTGATAATTTTTTGGCATTTAATAATTGTTTTAACTAAAGTACTTGCAAAAGAATTCGGAAAAGAACAAAATAGAAAATTTACACAAATATATTAAATTTAAATATTGAAAGATAAGAGGTTATCCGAATAATTGCAAAATAAACCCATTACAATTTTATTTTTAACTTTGTTGTTGATTCGGTTAAAGAGGCTTATATTTATCGTCGAATATTTACATATCTCATCTTTGATTTGGACATTTGATGTCGATACATGAAAAATCAGAAATGAGCTATCGAGTAAAAAGAAGAAGCAAAATACCTAACAGACATAATATATAAAGGCCTGACGTTCACTTCCCACCTAAGCACCACTGCCCACAAAACAGCATTCGGCCAAACAAACCTCAGGGAACTCACAGGAAGAATAAGCAAACAAAACTTCAAAATTAAAACTAAAGTGTTAAATAACAGCACTCATACACTACCAACTAGAAGAAGATCCAATCAGCCTAGAACAGATGTCTGAGCTTCAAAAGTTCTGAATCTACGTGACTGAATGCTTCTTGTTCAGAGACAATAACAGGAAGTGTCTGGGAAGTTAGAGAAAAAAATAAGTTTATTTGGTTATATAGCTTACCTTCTAATATCGAATCCATCGTCTGCCTGTACAAAGACGCCCTCATCCTAACGAAAAACAACTCTTCGGGCCTTTCCGGTAAGTAGTACACCAAAAGCTCTGTATCAGGTGCGATGGGTTTAACAGCTTCGTAGACTGGTTCCCCCCGGACTTTCGTCGCTACGAAGTTGACTGCTGGATTGAAAGCATTGGCCACTCTTACGAAACGTACCCAGTTGCAATGTCGTATTTTTCGGGAACCTGTGAGTGAGATTTCGTCGTAGCAACCAAATCGATGCCTAATCTGTAACCAAAAAGTGAATGTTAATTACTGATAGAGTGAAGAATATTTCTGCTTATATTTATGAGATTGTAGTTGGCAATAACAAAATTTGGAATCCAGTTTCTAATTCCAGTTCTGGATTTCAGAAATATTGAACAAAATATAGTTTAATCGTTGCTTAGCTTATTACAACTTTTTAATTTAACTGAAGTTAATATCATTTTTTAGTCCAAAGAATCTCAATACAGAGACATAGAGATAGTATTGCAGGGACCTATATAAGGATGACCAACGCCAAAAACTTAAACAAATCTCTGACGAGCTGGAAGAATAACGTGATATACTTGAAAGTGGAGTAAGACTGGTGATCAGTAAGTTCAAATACAATAATGTACCAGGTCCAGATATGATAACAGCAGAAATGCTCAAAGCCACAGGAGAAACCGGCGTAAAATTAGTTCATTCACTCTATAACCAAATATGGCATTCCAAACAATGGCCTGAAAACTGGATAAAATCTACAATAATGGCAATACATAAAAAAGGCCATAAATGCGACAATTATAGAACTATTTCTCTTATATCACATGCCAACAAGATAATGCTCCATATATAATCAATGAGAGACCAAAAACATTCATTCACAGAGAAATTCCACAAGGCAAACTGGATTTACCAAAGGTAGAGTTACTCGAGAACACCTGTTGAATATAAGACAGATAATCGAAAAATCTAGGGGGAATTCAATATTCCACTCTACATAATATGTTTTATACATTATCGTAAAGCGTTCGCCAGGATCAAGTGGAGACACTTAGGCGAATACTAAAATAAATAGGCGCACCACAACACATTATTTAGCTTATAACTGAACTATACGAACACACTACTCGATCAGTTAAAGTGCTGACACACTTTCAAACGAATTTATCCAGAACAGACAAGGAAGGGGTATCAGACAAGGATGTATATTATCTCCACAATTATTCAATATACAGGGTGTCCAGAAACTCTACCGACACACGAAGACAGGAGATTCCTCAGAGAATGTTAAGGCAATTTAATAAAATTCACCTAGTCCACAAATGCTTCATAAGGGAGCTAGAGCTCTTTGAAGATGACGTCTTGTAATTAATTGTTCTTAAATATCTCCAGAACGATTCTAGTTAGAAAAACAAAAAATGGTACACATATTTATCTTCCAGAGATAAATCGATTCCATCGATTATGAATTTCTAGTACCAGTCATAGACGTCCGTTTTGGGTGGGGCAACGGTTATTTTTATCGTATAACATTTTGTCTCTAACTTTTAAGCAATTTTGATACTAAATTATTAAATTGTGAGGTATTCTAGCACTAAAAGGTACTCTTGCTTTAAACCGGTAGGACACACCGTTTCCTCGAAAAATCGATTTGAAAATTTTTCGTTCCCTAAATTTGAAAAAAAAATTGAAAAGAATTTTCAAAAACCGGTGTATTGTACCAACTTAAAGCAAAAGTAACTTCTAGTACTAGAATACCTCATAATTTAATAACCTAGTGACAAAAATTCTTAAAAATTAAAGACAAAAAGTTATGCGATAAAATAACCGTTGACCTACCCAAAACGGACGCATATAACCGGTAGTAGAAATTCGCAATTAATAAAATCAATTTATTTCTGGAATATAAATAAACGTAGCAGTTTTCGTTTTTCTAAATAGTTTTTTTTTAATTTTTTTTTGATATTTAAAAAACGAAAAGTTCAAATCGATTTTTCTAGAAAACGGTGTATCCTATCGATTTAAAGTAAGAGTACCTTTTAATACTATAATACCTTACATTTTAATAATCCAGCCTCAAAAATGCTTCAAAACTAAAAACAAAAAAGTTATGCGATAATATAACTGTTGCCCTGCCCAAATCGGACGTCTATGACCGGTACTAGAAATTTGCAATGGATGGAATCGATTTATCTCTGGAAGATAAATATGTGTATCAATTTTTGATTTTCTAAATAGAAGCGTTCTGGAGATATTTCAGGAAAACTAATTACCAGACGCCATCTTCAAATGGCTCTAGTTCCTTTAGGAAGCATTTTCGGACTAGATGACTTGGGTTCTGAAATTGGTAGAAAATTATCTGAGGAATCTCCTGTCTTCGTTTGTCGGTAGAGTTTCTGGACACCCTGTATATGGGCAGCATATTATGAGAAGAGCACTTGAAGGATGGGAAAAGGGCATCTCAATAAATGGTCATAAATAAACAATTTACGTTTCGCAGATGACTGATCTGATTGATCTTATACGACTGGTCGAAAACGAAAGTGAAATATTTGGTCTGCAATTAAACATATCAACAATCATTAATCAATCATCCACACATAACCACAATTGACTGGTTTGAGGATGTGAGCTCATACTTATATCTGGTATCATTGATCAGAAACACAGGGTCACTACAGGAAGAAATAAAACGTAGATGTGATCTAGCAAAAGTTGCCACAGCAAAAATGACCACAATATGGAAGGACTATCAAATTTCAAGAGCATTAAAGATGAGGTTGATCAACTGCTTAATATTCCCAATACTGACCTAGGATGTGAATCTTAGACCCTGAGACAATCGAAAAGTAGAAAAGTTAGCTAACGACTCTCCAGTAAAGTCCATCTCCAACCATTAAAATACTTTGGACATGTTATGAGAGCAAACACAGAAAACATGGAAAGACTCGTTATACAAGGAAAGGTGGAAGGCCGAAGATCACGAGGAAGATCCCCAACAGGATGGATCGATTAAATTACAGAAATGTGCAAAAGACCTATGCATGAGTTAAAAGAAATAACCAGAGACGGACAATACACGACATCGCGTCGACCACTACACTCCCTCCGAGGGTCAGGCTTGAAGAGAGAGTCTAAAATCATTACAAAATTGTCTGGCCAGTTGGTTGTGAAAACCAGTACCAATAAATCACAAACACACACAATATCATATTGGCTAGAAAAAGTGTGCAAGAAACACACAGTTTTCTCAGCACTTCTCTTAGAAAGTATATTTGGGATAATACTGCCAACAATTTCCATAAATTTAATTATTGTAGAAATTTTTCAAACGATTACTAAATAAAGGAACTTCTATATAACAACTCTTATTCTTAATGATTCACCATAGACACTATAGAAGATTTATCCTCTCTATATCTTGAAATGTCTTTATTAGTTCTTTAGTGTTTCAAAAATGATTTCGTATACAAACATATTCATACTTAGTCTTGCGTGATAAAACGCAGTATACGCCAATGAAAACTTGTACTAGATAATACATAAAAATAAATCAGTCTGTTAAAAAATATTACACCAATTAAAGTGACGTTAGATGAAGTTTATTATTTATGTTTCATAATTGATTAGATCAGGCATTGGCGAGAATTTGAAATTAATCTGAAGTAGAAAAATTGTTTAATTCAATTAAAAAAAAAAGTAGTACCTAATAACACTACAGAGTTTCTTGGGAATTAATAAATACAGATATCATATTTACTGCATGCACTCTAGCATACGTATACACTGTATGTAGCCACTGTGATACTATAAATATACTGTAGATACTATATACACTGGAGAAACTGGACACACTTTTGTAACTGTACGCACAAAAGAAATATAGCCTTCTTTTTCTTCTACGGCACTACAGCCCAAATTGAGCCTTGGCCTCCTTTATTTTTTTCCTCCATCCTTGTTTGTCTCTGGCTGCTCTTCATAGCTGTGTCATAGGAACTTAACCACTGTTGTGGAACTATGGAACTATGGAGTAGCAACCTATGTACGAAACAAAATAGAAAATGCACACATATGTTCTACATCAGACATAAATAACATTCATACGGTTACCATACAAATTGGCGAAATTACTGTCAGCAATATTTATAAACCACCGGCAGTCCTGTGGCCTCCGCATGTTATTCACGCCCACCCACACCCCTCAGTGTATGTTGGAGATTTTAACAGCCATCACGAACTCTGGAAGTATAGACAAAGTGATCAAAACGGCGAGGCTTTGATAAATTGGAGCGAAGGGGCTGGCACGTATTTAGTCTTTGACGCTAAAGATAGGGGAACTTTTCGATCTGCAGCCTGGAGGCGAGAATACAACCCAGACCTATCCTTTGTCTCCACAAACGAAAACAATCAACCCCTGGCAGCTTCACGTACAGTGCTCCCAGATTTTCCACATAGCCAACATAGACCAGTTGTAATAGAAGTTGGCATCAAAATACCAATAATAACATCTTTCCCTCGACCTAGGTGGAACTTTAAAAAAGCAGACTGGGCGACTTTTACTGCGAGATTGGACAAATGTCTCGGATGGATAACCCCAACACGTACAAACTATATGAGGTTTGTTGGCGCAGTTATATCTACAGCGAAGAAAACTATACCCAGAGGATATCGTAGAGATTATGTCCCAGGATGGGATGAAAAATGCGAAAAATTGTATCAAGAATACAACGAAAGCCAAGACCGAGAAATTGCGGACGAACTGCTGCACAGTTTGGATGCAGCCAGACGGCAAAAATGGATGGAAACTGTGGAAAAACTAGACTTTAGTAAATCAAGCAGAAAAGCGTGGTCCTTACTTAGAAAACTTGGTAGTAGCAGACACTCAACTAGAGACAAAGTACCAATAGTTCCCAACAGAGTGGCCTCCCACATTGTAGCAAACTCAAGGGCACCTAGAGATCGTGACCACACCACCAAAGTAAAACAAGACCTAAAAATATTAAAGTCTGCATGCCCGCCTACATCTGAATACTCTGACGAGTTTACTCCAGAAGAAATTACCTCAGCAATATCAGAAATTAAATCTGGAAAGGCACCCGGCTCCGATAAAATACATCCAGAATTTTTACTCCATTGTGGCAAATATGCTAGGAAATGGCTGGCTGATTTCTACACAGATATATTAAAATCAGGAGAAATCCCCCATTTCCTTAAAAAGGCCTCCATTATAGCCATATTGAAACCAGGAAAAGCAAATGATCAACCCCAAAACTACCGACCGATTGCACTGCTGAGCTGTGTCTATAAACTGTTGGAACGCTTAATCCACAACAGAATTAGTAACACCATATTGGGGGTGATACCTATTGAGCAAGCAGGGTTCAGACCTAACCGCAGCTGCACAGATCAGATCCTATCCCTAACAACACATATCGAAGCAGGTTTTCAAAGAAAGCAAAAAACATCCGTTGCTTTCATTGACCTATCAGCTGCATACGACACCGTCTGGAGACAAGGACTAATCTGCAAACTGATCCGTGCCATCCCGTGCCAAAAGGTAACCAAACTCATTGATAGCATGCTCACCGACAGACCTTTTCACGTCACAATGGGCAACTTAAGAAGTGTCCAAATGAAGCTCAGCAATGGACTGCCACAGGGATCTGTTTTGGCACCCTTACTCTTTAATTTATACATCGCGGACCTACCTAGGACAACTTCGCAGAAATTTGGGTACGCTGACGATTGGGCCATTGCAGCAAGACATAATAACATGAATGTTACAGAGACAATACTGACGGATGACCTTGCTGTTATGGGTGAATATTTTCGCAAATGGAGGCTACGGCCCAATGCAACGAAAACTGAAGTGTGCTGTTTCCATCTTAATAATGCCCAAGCCAACAAAAAACTCTCCGTTCACTTTGAAAACAGACTACTCGCTCATAACTCAACACCAAAATATCTTGGAGTGACTCTTGACAGAACCTTAAGTTTTAAGGAACACCTACAAAGAACGGCAGAAAAACTGAAGACGCGAAATAATATAATCCAAAAGCTATGTGGCACCACATGGGGGTCCTCAGCCTCCGTACTCAGATCATCCGCTCTCGGACTCGTATACTCGGCGGCTGAATATGCTTCGCCGGTATGGCTCAATAGCAAACACACGAAGATCATTGACACCCAATTAAACCAGACAATGCGAATGATCTCAGGTACAATTCGACCAACACCGAACTATTGGCTTCCCATTCTGAGTCACATTCCACCGCCTAAACTAAGAAGAAGTCATTCTCTTCTCAGAGAATATCGAAAAATCGAGGCTAACCATCAACTACCCATCCACCATGATAAGCTTGATATCGAAATGAAAAGACTGCGCTCCAGATATCCCCCATTGTTAAGGGCCACCTCCCTACATCAGGAACATTTCGACCTCACCAACGCTTGGAGAAGACAATGGGAGAGCGACTCACCACAGGAATCACACCAAATGGCCTGTATCGATCAGAAACCGCCAGGCTTTGAACTGCCCCGCAATACATGGACGGCGCTGAACAGAATAAGGACAGGGACCGGTAGATGTGCTGACAGCTTGCATAGATGGGGAAAGGCCCTTACTCCTGAGTGTGATTGTGGTGCGCAACGGCAGACCATCCGCCACATTATTGAGGAATGCCCCCGAAGGCGATACCCTGGAGTTTTCGATGAGTTCCTGAATGCGACCGAAAATGTTTTACAGTATATTAATACATTAGATGTTCGTTTGTGATACTTCATGTAGTGTTTTATATACTTTTTTTTAAAATTATGTGTTCTTGTTGTATCTATGCCATACGATAAATAAATAAATAACCACTGTTGTGATTGTGAGATTTCATATTTTATACATACACAGTGGATCAAAATCTGGAAACGAGGAATTCTTTCTTAAATGGATGGTCCGAGTTGTACAAAAACCTGGATACGCCTATGTGGAATGTGGAAACTTCAAATTTGATCTTTGTTGCGCATTGCGAGCGTTGTTTGAACATTGCCAGATTTACTATTTTTCTGATACCATAAGTAACTTTGGTTTTTTAAATACATCACCTTGAATATTGTACCTATATTGAACTTCACTGCAATACCAGTTCAACAGTATACAATACATTCAGTGTAAATATTGCTTCCTAGGAAAAACATATCTTGTTAACAAAGTTTTCGTCAGTTACAATTTTATTCGTCATTACCTCACTAAATTGTAATCTACAGTTGTAATCATCTTCATTTAATTATTGTTACAATTGGATTTTGTAGGGTTTTAAATGATTTCTTATGTAAGTCACGCAAGAATGATTGAAGATATACTGAATAATGACCTACATAATGTATTTGTGCAGCTTTATGGGAGAATGTATGTGGATATTCATCGAAACTATTTGAATCTAAAGTTTCGAATACTGTTAAGGTTCCTTAATATATTCCCTGCGATTTTTCGCGAGAGTTATTGTCCAGGAACGGCAAAAATATACCGTCTTAAAAATCAACAGGTTACTGTCTCCGATCGGAATCATGCGTATCTAGTAAAGTATCAGCCTGGCTCCAATCGGAGTCATGCGCACGGAATGTGTTAAGCGCTTTACCATTTTTGTACCGTTGCCTTATGGATAGGAGAATCGTTTGGGAAAGCATCGTTGAACAAGTTGGCTACTTCACTATAAGACATTTTTCTATCGCCGTAGTCCCTCCCTCATCATTAAAACAGTAATTTACTCCTTTTCATTAAAAAACCAACTTTATTGTAGAGATTTTAAAAACACATAAAACAACTGTCAGCTTTAGTTATTATTACAATTTAATTAACAAAAGGTTTCCTTTTGTTAGTCGGGCTGTTGTTAGTTTTACGAACTAATAACAACATACAGAGTTTCGTATTTAAAACACCGAAGTGACTAATGATATTAGAAAATGTTAAATCAGGCAACATTGCAAGCATCAAAAGTATACTCCTCTGTAGGGTTGGTCAAAACAAATTAATTTGAAGTATCATAAAAACTGCTAACTGCTTTGTTTCTTTAGATAGATGTTGTCAGTTAACTTTCTCTCGTGTTTAAGTCTTAGTAAATAACAAACTAAACTATTTTTTCTAATATTTTAATTATTATTAATTATGCGACGATGCTATTAAAATCACTTTCTTCGGAATATATTAAAGTAATTCGTGTTTTTATGGTAAGATATTTAGTCGAGAAGCTTCTGTATATGGGAATTTACCAAACGGGGATATTTTAATTAGAGCATTTACAGAGGATTAATTAAATTAAAATTCTTACAACAGTTGTAAAATGCGTATGTTATGCGTATGCATGTCGGTCTAGAATGTTCTACAATGAGCATAATGCTCGAATATGTCTGTAAAAGTCAGAAAAATTACTGTTAAAATTAAAAGTTCATTTGGGTTTATTTGCTCTTATAGTTGCAAAATTGAGATCAAATTAGCTCTCATAAAAATAAAAAATTCAGTAGTATACACAAAATAATAAAATATTAAAAACCACAAAAATAATTAAAGGAAAGTATAGTGTAATACACAAAGCAAAAAACTGTTAGTTAGTATTAACTTTCACTAACCATTTTGATTTTTACAGTGTCTTTTTTTAGACCCATATCCATATATGGGTCTAAAAAAAGCCATCCCAATGTTCTGCCAACCTTGTAAAGAGTTTCTTCAGAAGGGAAGGGATACGAAACAAGATCCCTCAATGTATCCCGAGAAGAAACGTGAATACATTTGTGGTACTATCAGTGAATAATAATGAACCCCAAGTTGTTTACTTTTGTCTCTAGAGATATTGATTCTTGTAGTTATAGTGACCAACATATATATTTCCTATGCTTCATGCGACCTTCAATAGTAGTGAACCATAAATAGAGAATACATCCGGTATCCTTATGATTACAATTTACAACTCTTTTTAGTTAATCAAGTACAGTGGAACCTCGATAACTCGGATTAATCGGGACCGCGGCCGATCCGGGTTATCGAAAATCCGGGTTAGCCGGAGAATATGGTAAAAATTAATAAAATACGGTATACTTACAGATAAACTCCGTTATAATTGAAATAACATGAAACATATATAGGTATGCACAGTACCTACCTACACATCTAAATTATTAAAAACACGCAAACACAAACCTAAGCAAACGGAAGCAAACAATACAAGACTGTACTACACACAATACAGTCACAATCGGAACGATGTTATGAACAGTGAAAACTAAGACCATTGTTTAAAAAATATTTTTTTAAATAGTCTTTTAGTCTTTTTTAAACAATGCTAGGACAGTTTGAAATAAATAAAGGAATAACACTTGCCTGTTGTTTCCGATAAATCCGAAACAATGACCGTCACTCCGCCGCCGCCGTGTGCCATGAGTCATTTTTACTATCGTATACATAGTTCAAATTACACAAATACACATTATCTCTCAAATATTATATTACATACTATCCCTTGCAAGATAATTCGGATGGAATTCCTCAAATTCAGAGACTGGGCCGATATCAAGCACAAAATAATCTGGGGAATTCCATCCGAATTATCTTGCAACGTATAGTACATTTTTATTGTTGAAATGTTTGTCTGATTAAAATCGGTCCGGGTTAGCCGGACTTCCGGGTTATCGGGGGCCGACTTATCGGGGTTCCACTGTACCTGTTCCTATTAATAATCGAGACCGACAAAAAATTGCAGTGTTTTTAAAAAAATACTATGTAGACGTTGTTAATGTGTTTCTTATAGTCAATTAAGCCAAGTATAAAGAAACCCTTATCACAGAAAAGATGAAAAACTCGTTACAATGAATTTACAATCAAAGCTCGATTTATACTTTACTCAATTAAAAGTAAGTGTTCGTGTTTTATATATAAAAAAGCCGATTGCAAAGAATACATTGTAGCTGTCGACTCCTTACAATATTCTAGTTATTTCTGTATACCTTGAGTATGTATGCAGAAATGCAACGGTTGGTTATTACCAATAATATTTATATATTTATAATTTACATTTACACGGCCTTATTGAGACACGATTTACCGAAGAATTTATGGAAGTTGTATTCCGCTGAACGTTTATAATTAAGTTTTGTTTATAACCTATTCTACCAGTGACGGCTTTTTATTAAGAGCAAATGAACAATTATATTAACAACTATTATCAAAGTTCTCGGGACTTTCGCAAATCTGTACAGATATGTCATGGGCCACTATCCGATGGACATTATAATTTTAGTCCTTACCTGCTCTTGTAATATGGAAACATCGTACGCTTCCGGAGCAAAAGTTGCTGAAAGTTCTTCTGTGGGACCCTGATTGGGATCATTGAGACTTATTTGGGGCAGAAACGGAGTCGGCGACCTGGCTGTTTGTTTCGCCTATTTCTTTGGGTCTACGTATTCGCATCGTAACATGCTACATATGGCCAATATTAATGTACGGTAGCAAGACCTGGTCCCTTTAAGTAAGATCGCTAAACCGTTTTGAGGCGTTCAAAATATGGTGTCTCAGAAGGTTGCTTAAAATTTCATGACCATATTAGACATAAAGAGGCCTTTAGAAGAGTTAATACCCAAAAAGAACTTCTATAGGAGAGCGATAATGCTGATGTTCTTCAAGAAAGGAGATAAGATAGACCCAAATAATTATCGAGCAATAAATATTTTAAATATAACACTCAAATTGACAACAAGAATTATAGCGACAAAAATAAACGAACGCATAACTCTGCAAGAGGAACAGCAAGGATTTCGGACAGGAAGATCATGCACGGATGCAGTTTTTGTAATAAGAAAAATAAAAGAAAAATCCCTGGAATACAACAAACCAGCATATATGTGCCTGATAGACTTGAAGAAAGCGTTTGATAGAGTGAGAATTCGGGACGCGATACATTTACTATATAAAAAGGGAATATCACTGGATTTAATAAAAACCATTAAGAATTATATAAAGATAACATAGCTATGGTAAGATATAAGGGAAAACTATCGCAACCTATTAAGTATGAAACTGGCATTAGACAAGGAGATTCGCTGAGCCCATTAATATTTAATCTGATAATGGATGAAATCATAAAGAAAGTTAATAAAAGAAGAGGATATAGAATGGGAGAAAAGGAAATAAAGATAATCTGCTACACCGACGACGCCATAATATCAGCCGAAAATAAAAATGACCTACAAAGATTAATTAAAGAATTCGAAGACACGGCTCTCATATACAACATGGTGATCTCAACAGAGAAAACTAGATCGATAGTAATATCAGCGGAACCGAGACGATGTAACTTGGTCGTAAATAACAAAATAATAGAACAAGTGATGGAAACAGAATACTTGGGAATAAAACTGTCAAGCTACGGAAAATTGGAAGAAGAAGTACAAAAACAAGTGAACATGGCGAACAGAGCAGCAGAATGTGTCAACAACACAATCTGGAGAAACAAATACCTCACAATGGAAACGAAAACCAGGGTATATAAATCAACAATAAGACCGATAATGACGTACACAGCGGAAACAAGAGCAGATACGACGAAAACACAAAGACTGCTGGAAACAGCAGAAATGAAAGTCTTACGAAAAATAACAAACCAAACTCGAAGGGACAGAGTAAGAAGTGAGGAAATACGAGCGAGATGTGGTATCGAAGAAATAAAAATGTGGACCAAAAGAAGAAGAATAGAATGGAATCAACACATAGAAAAAATGACAGAAAATAGAATAGTACGAATAACAAAAGACAAATCGCCAAATGGAAGAATATCATTGGGACGACTGAGGAAAAGTTGGTCAGACAATGTCAATTGAGGCTAAACACCGAAGTAAAACAGGCATTGAGCCTATTTATAAAGTAGGAAGGAGAAGAAGAAGAAGAAGAAGAAGAAGAAGAAGAAGAAGAAGAAGAAGAAGAAGAAGAAGAAGAAGAAGAAGAAGAAGAAGAGGAAGAAGAAGAACTTCTAAATATCGTTAAAGAGCAAAAAGTCTCATATCTAGGCCATATTTTAAAAGGCGACACATATAATCGTTTAAAAATAATTTTAATGGGCAAAATTGAAAGTGACTGAGGTCCCAAACGAGACTGGTTTAGAGACATAAAAAACTTTTGCTGACATACCTGATATCAATACAATAAAAAGCAAAGAAGGATCCTTACGTTACGTATAGTACAACCACCATTAAGGCTTACACGCTGCATACCGTACGGTACCAGAAGAAGAAGGACGAAATACTACTAAATACGACAGTCCTCCTATACCAGCTAAGGGTATAATCCCGCAGGGTTCGCCAGCTCTTTGGGACATCGCTTAAGCATTACAATTTCCTTTTATGCCACCTACATCCTGGTTACGATGGTGTTACACCTCGAGATTTGTGAACCCACTAGTAGCGGTATAAATCTTATCATTGAGTCAGTTTTGGGGCAGCTCTTTGGTGATTTTCCAGTGTAAGTGTGTCATAGGGAATTAACAAATCTACAGTTTTCAAATCACATACGCCATGTTTTCAGTTGATCCGCGGGTGTTTATTTGACTTTAACTTCTTCACGTCTGTCGTATATGCACCTATATAATGTTCATTATTAGCCATTGGGACCTGCCATGTCAGGGATGAGAAGTTCCCCACGAATCTATTCTTCATTGGAAAGTAGCGAATTCGAACTCATAGTCCCACTGTCTCAAAGGTTTAATGTTGAGCCTTGCTCGAGAAGTTTACATAAGATATAAAGCTTAGCTGAGCTTTTTACAATCTTGGTCCCACAGTTCAATTGTAAATGAATAATTCTTAGCCAAGAAACATTTTCTGTTAATATATTTTAAAATTAGCTCCACCGGCTTTAAAAAAAGTATTTTAACTATTTTTGGATCTTCTTGCCTTAAGCTGTTTGTCCCCTACATAAATTACGTCGAACCGCCACTGGACTCTATAGTAATATTTCACGTCCATACACATGTAAGTTAATTATTTTAGATTCCAATAAAATGTGCCTTCCTGTTTGATAAGAGATATTAACAACACCGTCTGATTGCGTAATAAAACTACTAATTAAATTTAAGAAAATTAAAAGGTTCGTCGACAATTTAGTTATAATTAATCTATTATAAATACGGTAGTATCTACATTAACAACATATTTTTCAATAGAAATCATTTATTTTATTCGTTGTGGTAATAAAGGTCTTCACAAGTGTGTATTACACTTAAACTTATGATAAAATCTTGGTTTGATGCATATGAATTAAGAATTGGACATAAGAGGATAGAGACAGAAATTAACTTTCTCTTTTTGGTGTTTTTGTGTTTTTCCAAAGAAGATTGAAAATGACTGAATTTTTTGAATTATTAACTATGTCTGTGTGTACACGTATGAAATAATAGGGTGATATTTGTAGACATACTTCGCACTTGCTTACTTACTTACTTCTTATCCTCTTCGTTCCCACTGGAACATAGGGCATTTACTCTCACTCTCCATTTTTGCCGATCTTGTGCTTTTTCTCTGACTTCTTTCCAGGTTAGACATTCTTTCAAAACTATCATCCTGTGGCGATTCTTCATAGGTTTATTCATAAAATATAAGGAAGCAGTAACCTGCAATTCTTTTTCATTTTTCAAAAAAATGGTTGTCTGGTTGTGGACAATGTTGTCTACTTCTGAATGGTAAATTTAGGTTTTGTTTGAGTGGCTATGATGGGTGCATAAGTATAAGAAGTTTTGGAGGTGAGAGACGAAATATAGACTTGGCTGTTGAACGTCACACAGCAGGACAACTAAGAACTAAGCATTATGGTTAGGGCTACGGAATTTTCGTTTCTACGAAATAGATGCGAATTTCGGCGAAATTTTGAACATAAATGCGGTAAATGCGAAATATGGAGTTTTTGTTAATTTCAGCGAAATACCTGCAGGTGCTCAACTCACCCCTAAATAAGTAGGTAGTTACGAAGGTATGGAAAGATTTTACGGAAAGTTTTCTATTGTAATTTTTGAAATAATTATTTATTGTTGTAACACTTGTTGAAACAGAAGGATCTTTCGTCATATAATATTGTAGTGACAGATCGAAGAACAGCTTTTAAAGAGTCGAATGTTGAAATTACAATGATGTTAGCTTTTAATTAATGTTTTTTTGTTGTTTTACTCGTAGTTAAAAATAAATGCGAAATAAATGCAAAATTTTGTAATTATAAAAAAAGTAAATGCGAAATTCATGTTTTTTATTTGCGTAAATTCCGTACCCCTAATTATGGTGTGGGGTGCTGTATGTGTGGGAATCAGATCGCCTCTAGTTCTTATTAACGGCATTTTGACAGCTGGACGATATATTGGTAAAGTTATCTAAAAACCATTCCAAATGCGATCATTCAACAGGATAACTCAAGACCTCATACTGCATGTGAAACCATGGAGTTCATACAAGAATCTGGTATAGACACTTTGAAGTGGCCATCAAGATAAACTGATTTGTCACCCAACGAACATATATGTGTGGGATATGGTAGGTCGAAACATAAATCGATTGTCACGTCCTCCAGCAAACTTAGAAGACCTGTTGTTAGAAGTTATCATTAACTCACCGAAAAATTTACTTGCAAGTTTTTGCTGAAGTGTGCAGACTAAATATTTGGTTTGTGTTTGTAGCTAAATACATACATTTATAAATTCTATGGTAGGGGAGCCCAAGCGGGGATTTTTGCAGTTACTCGAGAGCGTCAGATTAGCATATGGGGAGAAACCTGGTACCCTGCAGATGTACCTCTACCATATATTGGCTCTTAACACAGAGGAGTTCGTTAAGGGGGGCCCGAAAAAAAAATCTGTCCTTAAAAAAACTCGAAATTGTCAGATTAAGATAAGGTAAGTTAAGTATATGCAAAAGAGTGTATATTTCAAAAATCTGACGATTTGAGCTGGGCGTAAGGAAATGGGTGAGTCCCAAAGTTTCACAAGAAAAAAGCGAATGTTTCGTGAAATGAATGACAGATCGAAAAACTAAAAGATATGTGCTCAATATTTTTAAAAATCTATCGAATAATACCAAACACGACTTCCCACGGAGATGGGGGGGGGGGGGGTAAATTTAATATTTTAAATACGAATCCCGCGATATTTCGCGAAATGATCATCAGATCGAAAAACTGTAAAATACACTTATTAAATATTTTTGAAAAATCTATCGAATGGCATCAAACACGACCCCCTACGGAGGTAGGGTGGGGGGTTACTTTAAAATCTTAAGTTTTTTATTGCAGATTTGGATTCCTTACGTAAAATAAGTAACTTTTATTCGAAACATTTTTTAGAATTACAGTAGAGCGTCGATTATCCGAACTAATTGGTTGACATGGGCGTTCGGAAAACCGATTTGTTCGGATAATCGAACTATATTGAGATTGTCATACATATTTATCCGCAAATGAATAAAAACCATATTTATATAACTGTATATTTGTTTATGCCTTGATGATGACAAATAGCAATTAAACAAAAGAGTGCAGTCTTTGCAACAACATATTTTTGGATACACAATTGAAGAAAATTGAAGATATTTTAAGCGTTAATTACTAACGCTTGCTCAGTACTCGAGTGTGGGGTGCGGGAGTCGGGAGTTCAGATAACTGGTCGTTCGGTTGATCGACGTTCGTATAATCGACGCTCTACTGTATAAATAGATGGCGTTATAATTGGAAAAAACGATTGTTGGAAATGGAAAATTAAATTAAAAAATGGCAAGCGCCCACTAAAATGGAAAACTTTACTTAACTTTTTTTGGTTTTAGGACCTACTCTTCACAACCCAATAGCTCCCCATAACGCTCGAGTGACTGCACATTTAGCATACTTTGCTCCCCTACTACTATAACCATATAGAATTTTTTATTGTAAGTTTGATGTTAAATGAATTATTTGTTTTATTTTTAATATATTTTGAAGTTATAAATTTTGTTTTCAATGAAAAACATTTAACAATATGTTACAAAACAATCGAATAAAATACCAATAATTTTAACAGGTGGCACTATAGTATGCGGTCTATCGCCGCGTTTCTGCTTTAGCTTGTGGTTTACCTAACAACAGGAATCTACAATAAACTTATTTCTTTGCTATTATACAGTATGTCCCTGTAAGTTGTATCCATATGGAAAACTTTTTTATTATTAATTTTACGAAAAAAGTTATTCTTTATAAAAAGCTCTGCATGGTCCAAAACCTAAGATTTAACCATCAAATATAAAATTTTTTGAATATTATACGAGGTATGTCAAAAAGTTTGAATTTCACTCAAGAGTAAAGTAGCTTTATTTTTCACAATATTGAAAATTGCTATTATGAAAAGTTGTTTGGAATTAAAAACTGTATTCTAGTATGCAATTACATCCTTCTAATTGAATTTTATTTTTTTTGAAAAATTATGGTAACTAACATTATTTTCAGTTATTTTAATTCAGATAACTCTTTTATTATTAATTTTACGAAAAAAAGTGATTCTTTATAAAAAGTTCTGCATGGTCTAATATCTAAAATACAAGCATCTTTTGTCAAATTTTATCAATTTTATACGAGCTACGTCAAAAAATATGAATTTCGCTCAAGAGTAAAATACGTTTATTTTTCACAATATCGAAAATTGTTATTATGAAAAGTTATTTAGAATTAAAAACTATGTTTCAGTATGTAATTACATCATTATATTTGAAATATTCTGAACTATAAAGGTACTTTACTTTTGATCTAAATTTATCTTTTTTGACATACCTCGTATAAAATTGACAAAATTTGATATAAGATGGTTGTATTTTAAGTTTTAGACCATCCAGAACTTTTTATTAAGAATAACTTTTTTTCGTTAAATTAATAATAAAAGAGTTATCAGAATTGAAATAACTGAAAAAATAATGATAGTTATCCATAATTTTTCAAAAAAAAAATTTTAAATTAGAAGGATGTAATTTCATATTAGAATATAGTTTTTAATTCCAAACAACTTTTCATAATAGCAATTTCCAATATTACGAAAAATAAAGCTACTTTACTCTTGAGTGAAATTCGAACTTTTTGACATACCTCGTATAATATTCAAAAAATGTGATATTTGATGGTTAAATCTTAGGTTTTGGACCATGCAGAGCTTTTTATAAAGAATAACTTTTTTTCGTAAAATTAATAATAAAAAAGTTTTCCATGTGGATACAACTTACAGGGACATACTGTATAAATAACACCATAATTTTTGGTTAGGGTGCCTGTATGACTTTTTTAAGCTAAACTCATTTACTGCCTTTCTCTCTTAAATTGAATAGCATGAATATTTTCTTTAATAATAATTAGGCTGTATCGTTTAGCAAATAATTAGGTTACATATAATTTTTTGTAAGCATTTTTTGTAAATTATTACTGCCTTCTCATTTTACATTTACTTTTCTCCAAATGTTTATTACTTATGAATAAATGTTTTCTACAAGAGTTTTCTTGCATTTTATTACATATATTGCACCAATTCTTTCATTAATTTTTAGTTTGCGATCGGTACACTGCACACTGTAATAGAACTATATGCAGAGGTAGACCGCATACTCGGGGTAGGCCGCATACTATAGCAGCATCTGTTAACATCTGCTCTAATTAAGATTTTTCTCTGATTCGGTAAAAATATATCCATTATCCATATACGTTCAGAAATACAAAAATTAAATTAAATCACAGTTTTTAGATATAAAATTAAAAAATTTGTAAAAGTGCGCCACGGCGAGCCACGTCGATTCTTTTGTTTAAAACTTTCTTGAAGAAATGAGTAACAGAACTCTTTTTTTACATAAAAACTTCTATCAAACCATAACATAATATCCTGCTTTTGATAAAAACTTTCGGTACCTGTTCTTCTTTATGACGTGACAAAGAAATAATTACCTAAGGACAGGAAATTATACCTGCTACACGAGATCCTTCAAAAAAATCGTCTGGAATCTAGCCACTTCTGCTGTGCTTTCTGTCTAACACATGTGCGCGAGGCAGTTTCTCTCTGTCCGTGATACACCTGTATGGCGCCTTTTTCTTGTGATACCACCTTTAATTGACCTTAGAGTCTTCATTAAAATTGTTACACGTGATTTACTTCTTTGATACACCTGGGAGCTGTGAGGAAGTCGCTGCCATTGTATCTTCTAATTGGTGAAACGGATGAATGAATGGAGCTGCTTTTCAAACGTTTGTGATTTTGATACCATTGTTTCATTTCATCATTGTTTACCAATTTAATAATAATAAATATTTGTACAAATTTTTAATTTAAGAATACAAAAAGTTTAATAAAAAATTATGTGAATATTCAGTTATTGGTTTCTTGTAATATTTGTAAAAAGTTGGGTTCATTAATAGTATTCCTTGGTTTGTGTACAAATAAATAGTATGTCCTTACTGCCTTTTATTTCAATAAATCAGTTCAGTAACTACCTAAAACAAGGTTCCTCTTCCCTATTTTATTTTCTCTCTGTACTATCATTTCGAGTTTTTATATTTTTACTTTTATATTTGTATATGTTAGTAATTTCATCCTATAACCATTTTCTTGGTCTCCTACTTACCTTTTCCCACTTGCATTGGTTTTCAATGCTACGTAGGGTATACAGGAAGTAAGACCTACGACATTTTTTAAGATGTGTCAAAATATCAAGCTTGCGTTTTTTATAGTAAATAAAACTTCATAATTCTTATCCAATATTCTTCGTTAGTCACTCTGTCCATTCATGGTATTCTGAACAGCCTACGGTAGCAGAAGTAGCACCACATCTCAAAGGCTGTGGTGGAGCTGGGCAAGACACGTAGCACGTAGCACAACAAGATAACGAAAAATGGACGAGAAACATGTTACACTGGAGACCACGCAAACGCAGTCGTAATACTTACGTAGTACTTACGTACTTACAGTCGTAGTACTTACTTACTTAGTCCATGGCGTTGCAACCCTTCCTGGGTTTTAGCTGACTGGACAACACGCCTCCACTCTTCTCTGTCTTGAGCAATCTCTGTTCGCCATTCCTCTCTGTCCGCACATTGATCTACTTGCAAAACTCTTTCATTCATGTCTTTGTTTATTCCTGCCTGCCAACTTGTCCTCGATCTACCTCTTCCTCTTCTACCTTACGGTTTCCAGTTTTGTACTTATTTTGGGATTCTGTCCTCATGCATTTTTTGTACGTGACCAAACCATCTTAGTTGTATTTCTTGCTTTCGTCATTTATTGTATGTGTGACCTTCATTATTTCTCGTATCCGTTCATTGGTGACATGTTCTCTTCTTGATATTCCTGCAGCTCTTCCACAGAAATCCATTTCGGTGACCTCTAACATTTGTTTTGATTTTTTCTTCATAGACCCTACTTCGCAGCTGTATGTTATAATGTTTTTCACTACGGCGTTATAGATCTTTTTCTTGTTTTGATTGCTTATCTGTTTATTCCATAGTACTGGGTTTAGAAGCGTAATTGCTTTCCTGCCCTGAATATTTAGTTCTTTATTGGCTCCGTCCAGTGTTCCGTCATTCGTGTTTTTCATACCCAGGTATTTATATTCGTTACATTTACTGATTGTTTCTCCTCCGTCTAGGATCAAGTCCTGCTGCGTCCCACCGATATTCATATACAGGGTGATTGATTAGTAGGGTAAAGCTCAATAGCTTCGCTATAGTAGTAGATAGCAATAAAAGTTAATAACAAAAATTTTAGCCACCTTTGAGCTTCACATTACAAAATTAGTTAGAATGTTACTTCGATAACACAGTGTGTTCGATAACACAGTGGCAGACCTAACTTTTGTTTTTTTTTTAAATTGAACACCCTATATTTTATATTCGAAATCCTGTTAACTTCTCCATCACAAAAATATACAGGTTTGTAATGTTGTACAGGGTATTTATAAAGTTATAACCAATTTTGTATGAAAATCGTAACAAGTTCAACTCCCTGTATAAATAAAAATAAACACAACAGCAATGGTTTATTAATGCCATATTTTTTTATTTATTGTCAAAATTTTTAAGAATTATTGATATTGCTAATTTTCTTTATATCAAATACAGGGTGAGTCAAAACGCACGTACATTATTTTCTCAGTAATGTTAAATGGAACACCCTGTATTTTATATCATTATTGAAAAGTAACATTAACGTACTTTAATTTTTATATAACATTCCCTATGCCTAAATTTATTAGTTTTCGAGATATTTTCATTTTTCAGAGCAAATTATTTTAGGTGTTTAAATTTATCTAAATTTTAAGTAAGCGATGACTGAATTGACAATTGAAGATTACCGATTATCAATCCGGTAATCAATGTAACACTTTAGCAAATAAAGAAATAAAAATAATTTATTAGTATGTAATACATTTTACAAACAAAAACACAACCACTACATGCAACATTTTTAAAACCATTAAAAACTATCTTTTTATGTAAATGCAACAAATAAACAAAGAAAATTAGTAATCAATTTTACAAATAAACACACAAACACAAAATACAACATTTTGTGAAGACAATAATTAAACACTACTTTTGTATGTAAATGTAACAATGTAACAAATAAAGAACGAAACATAATTTATCAGTAATACATTTTGCAAAAAAAACATGTTTGAACAAATTAGAAGCTACTTTTAATAAAATATTTTTAAATGTTGAATGGGTTCATTTAAAATATTTTTAATATTTAATTACATAAGGTGTTCAAAATTATCTCCTAACACATTTATGTACGCCTAAAAACGATCATTGAATGAGCTACTTACTCTACGGAGTATTTGTAGATTAACACATCGAAAAACACTTTGTATTCTATTTTTCATCTCATCCCTTGTTGTTGGAGGTATTTTATAAACTTTATTATTAACGTAACCCCAAAAAAATCAGTCCAGTTTATTAAATTCTGGTGATTTGAGTGGCCACGCTGCTGGTCCATTGAAAAATGAAAATATCTCGAAAACTAATAAATTTAGACATAGGGAATATTATCTAAAAATTAAAGTACGGTAATGGTACTTTTCAATAGTGATATAAAATACAGGGTGTTCTATTTAAAATTACTGAGAAAATGATGTACTTGTGTTTTGACTCACCCTGTATTTGATATAAAGAAAATTAACAATATCGACCATTCTTGAAGATTTTAGCAATATGTTAAAAAATACGCCATTAATAAACCATTGTTGTTTTGCTTATTTTTATTAATACAGGGAGTTGAACTTGTTACGATTTTCATACAAAATTGGTTATAACTATGTAAATACCCTGTATAACATAATAATCCTTTATATTTTTGTGATGGAGAAGTTAACAGAATTTCGAATTTAAAATAAAATATAGGGTGTTCCATTTAAAAAAACATAAGTTTGGTCTGCCACTGTGTTATCGAACACCCTGCAACATTCTAACTAATTTTTTAATGTGAAGCTCAAAGGTGGCTAAAATTTTTGTTATTAACTTTTATTGCTATCTATTACTATAGCGGAGCTATTGAGCTTTACCCTACTAATCAATCGCCCTGTATTTGATTTTTCATAAGTTCATCTCTAGTCCCCATTTCCTGTATTCCTCTATTAGCTTTCTTGTCATGTAACAAATGTAACAGATATCGTAGTGTTGTGCTATTAGTATTTGGTCGTCTGCGAAACAAAGAGTATATAGGTGTATGGGGATTCAATGGGAGTCCCATGTTCTTGCATTTCCGTTTCCAGTTTTTCAGAGCTTGGTCCAAATATATTTTAAAAAGTGTTGGAGAGAGGCAGCCTCCTTGTTTAAGCCCTTTATTTGTCAAAAACCCTTTGGTGAGTTTGTTTCCTTGTTTAATTCTCGTGGTCGTGTTGTTATAAAAAATTTTAATAATTTTTATGATTTCTATGTTTATATTTGTATTCTACATTGCCGCCCATAACTTTACCAAAGGCTACACTGTCGTATGCCTTTTTCAGATCAATACGTACGAAATGAATCTCTTGGTTGACCGCTGTTTTCGTTGACTACTGAACATTTACTTTAAAATTTTTAATATTTTAATGCTACCTGTAGCATATTTTTATGATATAATCGTTTTAAAACACCATAAAAGTTAAATATGTATATTCATTTGAGCCTACACTTGAAACTGGCAGGCATCGTTAATGGTCTTATTAAGAAATAACTATTTTCTTTACATAATTGAGTAAAGGCATTTTATCGTATATTTAACAAAAAATCTATAATGAATATTGAACAAAATTAAGTCCCATTCTTTCGATCAGTACAACAAATTGCCCATTAATCGAGTGTAGAATATTTAAGAGGCAACCACACATTCTACCCAGCGTCCAATCAATTCCTGCAAAACGCTTCTTAGGTAGATATAAGAATGAGATAAAAGAAAAAAGTCCATCGGATGCTTATAAACAGTAGCAATTGTAGATAAGCAAAAGCGGCGAGTTGAAAGAGAGCGGATCCTATATAAACGCATGCAAGTATGTACAATGGGCGGCATGGACGCCCGCCAAGATTTTATAAATGGGGCCGGGAAACTAGCAATTGCAGGAGTATGCTTTTTCGAAGCATTGATTGTTTTATTGGTTTCATATTATAATAAACTATTTAACTTTAACATTATTCTCAAGTATAACTTCAAAATTATTTTTTATCAAAACAAAAATCATAGGGCTCTAAAATGTTTATATACTGTGAGATAATAATCGTTAAAAGAATCCATTCTGACTATACATGCCTAAAGTAGAGACAAATATACCAAATCATCAAGCAGAGTAGTAGAAATTTTACAGGATATCACTACAAGTAAACATCTTCCTCTTTACGTGCCATCTCCGCGACGGAGGTTTGCAATCATCACGGCTATTCTGATCTTACATGCTGCTGCTCTGAATAGTTCGGTTGATGTGCCGTTCCCTCAAGTTACGCAACCATGAGATTCTTCTCCTCCCTACACTTCTCTTGCCCTGTATTTTCCCTTGTATAATTAATTGAAGTATGTTGTATCTCTCATTACACATAACATACCCCAGGTATTGCAGATGTCGTGTCTTGGTGGTTTTCAATATTTCCATTCTTTTGTTGACTCTTCTCATGGCTTTGTTGTTTGGTATATGCTCGGTCCATGATATCTTAAGGATTCACTCCAAACCTCCAAGGAAAACAATCCTCATTGATGGAACAACCGTTCAAAACCAAGAATTATCCTAAAAGCCATATAGATTTAAAAACGGCCGAGTTGTCTAAATAAAAGATACGACGGCATGCGGTTATTTCGACATGGCGACCTCTCCTAAAGAAAACATATTCAGCTCCACCTACCAATCCAAATCCCACCGTCAGAAATATTTGCGCCAACCCAAAAGCCACATCAGTGAACCACGTCATCATCGACTCTATAAATAAAAGTCTGCCGTCCGCAGCAATCTCTGATCGAGAAAATTCACTTTTCAGGCTGCTAAACTTGGGAGTCTCCCAAGGTTCCATTTTAGCTCCAATTTTATACACACTCTATAACAGTAATCTCCCCTATCCTATAAAAAGTCCGAGTCTACCCTACTATAATTATGCTCATGATCATGCTCTCTCCTCTACAGGTACTGCCTACGGAACGCTGAGACATCAGTCTGTGCTCGATGGAGTCAAAAATCAACTAAATAAAATTGTTAAATGGTGTAATATATGGAGAGTTACTCTCAACCCTACCAAAACTTTATTTTATTCAGACATCCTAACAGCAACCGATACGAAGATGCAAGGAATCAGATAGTACTTCTTAGAGAAAGACACGAATTCAGATCCTCGGTATGCTACTGGGGAGTTCATTTTAGCAGAAGTCTCAATTGGAACATTGATGTCAGAAACAACCTTGACAGGGCAATTAAAACAGCAAACCTCTTGGAAGCACTAACTGAAAAGTTTGGAGGTGCTTCAGCCAAAATTCTCCTTCGCACCTTCACCAGGCTAATTATCGAATACAAAGCTTGTCTCTATGTTTCTTTGGAAGAAAAATCTTGAGAAAATGCACGAAAAAACGAGAATGTTATCTACCAATATTCCTCAATTCCTCATTCAAGATATTATGAATAGGCAGCTCCAACACCAGAGCTAAAGAGACCCTAGAAACTCCTTGCCATCATCTAGGTCACATATTCACCAGGCTTCCCAAAAACAAAGTTCCCTTCCCTCCAGCCAATCTCGTTCATTTGGCCGGTAACGATGCTCTTGATGAGTACTACCATTAGCAATATCATAAGTAATGAAAAAATTGCATCCGTTTTTTTTTCATACCTACATAAATACCACATATTATTTCATTTATAGAGATTCTAACCAATAGAAAGTTACAAGAATAAAAATTACAGCGGTAATTTTTTTCGATAATTTTCCTTCATGATGCCCTTCGGTGCTACGAAAAATGAACATTCAGTGACTTTAATGACAATTAATGTTTTACAACTTGTCAAATAGAACACCATGAATAAGTTTAGCAAATATGCAGGCTAAAATATCAATAAAATAAAATGATTTAAAAAACAGTTTTATTCGTGGAATAAACTTATCGAATTACACTAAAATATAGAAATCAAAAATTATATTTTCAGTATTATTTACACGAGAGCTCTCAAAAATTACCGATTTTTTTTACCCTCGTGACACTTTGACATAATTTCACTCCCCTTCGGGTCGTGTAATTAAAACTGTCAAAGTGTCACTCGGGATACAAATCGATAATTTTAGAGCTCTCGTGTAATTAATACTGAAAATTTAATTTTTGATTTCTATACTTGACCCTTTTGCAATTCCGTTCTTTCCGATAATGATAGAAGCAGTTGCGGTAAAAGTCTTAAAAAGATCCTTGTTCTGTTTCGAATGGGCGCCATTATTAACAGATGTCCTTATATTGCCATCAACATTTGACCACCGCATGCCGGTGCATAGTGTGTTCATGTGATTCCTCCGTCTAAACAAAAGCATGTCCACCGAGGGACGGTAATAACTCTTTCTAGAGAATTTTCCAAGATTTCAAACGACGACAATTATGCCTTTTTTATTAAATAGTGACATCGTCAGAAATATGAACAAAAATCAAAGGTGTAATAACCTAAATCAAAAATATCTAATAAATCACGTGATTCATACCCAAATAAAAATTTTTTCGGGTTGATAATAATTATTACTCTTTACATAATTCATCAGGATGTATTAATGGATACACATCATATTTAATGTATACTCGATATCTTATTAGGTGACGTCTTCTCAAAAGAAATGTACTATTACTTTTACTTCCGTAAGTTCTTCCCGATTTTGGGATATTTTATTAGTTTTCAGCTAAGCTAAGCATAAGACAATAATTATTATCCTTTCCTTTCTTGGATCTTGAGTAAAAGAACAGTAGTGTGTCAAAAGCTATCCCGAAATTTAAAAAAAGAAAGCTCTTTTGATATACGTTTTTATCAGCTGGTCTACGAAATGTGGAAAGGCGAGCAAGTAAGTACCAACCTCCTGGCAGGAAAATTCACAAATGTTAGAGGTTTATAACTTATTAATAAGGTTTTATAGGTCTAAAGTTATTTATTTTCGAAATATTTACACTTTTATAGAGAAAAGTGGTAATATTTAAAGTGTTGTGGATTACGTTTCCAAAGTAACAAAAATGTAAATGATATATGACATATGACATTTCAAAGTTTTTCTAGTTTACTGTCATTTTCTAGATAATTTTAATTCTTTGGCTTTTAACAATATAATATGCAGTATGATCACTATTTTCAAACACAAAATTTTCACATATTTACACCCTTTATATTGGTACTATATTTTGTAGAAAATATTACAACCTCCTTATGGTTTATTATATGGAATTAGCTATAGTTAGGTTGTAATTACCATTATCTACATATTTTACCTAAAAATACTTAACGTTTCCCACTGAAGAGGTCTGGAGAGACCGAAACTCTGAAACTCTCATTTCGTTTCAGAGACCATCTCTGAACTGAAATCAAACATGAGCTGTTTTTAATTTTTTATTTTTCTCTCTACTCATATTTTGAGTACAAAGAATCAACTTTCGTTGAAATTTTTTCCTAGAAGAATAGACGGAATGTGACTGCATATTGTAGAGTCCCTTTCGTCTTCTTTATTCGTTGTCTCCCTACCTTATAAATATTGTAAAAGGTAGGAATTAAGGATGTTAAGTACCAGAAAGTGGCTCCACGGGAATTTTCAGATTTATTGTTTAATTTGTTCATATTATTTTTTTTAAGAAAATTAAGTAATCATGTGGGGAAAAATAAATATACCATTTTAATTTCCAAATTGCCTATTTGTAAAAATCTTATCAGAGTTGTCAAAAAGCATATTTATACAAGTGAATTTTTTTATGTCAAACTAATTTTTTAAAACTGTACCCGATATTTTTCTATAGTTTGAATTGATTAGGTGATATAGTATGTACTTATAAGTTAATAGTATATTAAGTATGGAGAACGGTAAGGGTTTTATACCGATCGAAGACAATTATTGTCTGAGATCGGTTACCCTTAACGTTCGACATGCTTAATACGTTTTTTGCACGATTGATACCATTATAAATTATAAAATTAAACATTTTCGTCATATTGACTAGTTTCATTCATTTTATCAAGATAGATACTTTGGTTGTTAGGTAGTAACTAGGGTGCATAACAACAATGGAGAATTGAGTTTTTATTTATTTGTCAATAATTTTAAGTACAATTTTGATTATTATAAATTAAAATATGAGCGAAAGTGAATTTGAAGAAATTGAACGGGCTTGGGAAGAAGGGTGTTCCGCAATTATTCCCGAAAAATCCAAATCCGTTATCAAAATACCTACCAAAGTTTTAAAAAATGGTGCGAAGGCAAGACTTTAAGAATCGAAGAAAAGACTCTATTGGCATATTTCGTTCAAAGACATATGCAGTTGAAAGCTCCTGGAAGCCTCTGGGCAGAATATTCAATGATTAAATCCACCGTTTTTCTTTATGATGGCATTAATATTTCCAAGTTTTCAACTTTGATCGCGTATTTGAAGAGAAAAATTAACAAATTGTACCATAAGTTTCAATATTAATAAATAATTCGTTAGTTTTCTTTATTCTTTCAAAAAATAAATTAAAATTAAGAGGTTTTTTAACTCGACGGTAAGTGAATTACTTACCGTCGAGTTGGAGCACTTACCGTCGAGTTGGATTACTTACCGTCGAGTTGCTAGTAAATGTCACCTACTGACGTAAAATCTGTCACGGTAAACAGTCAAAAATGATCAATCGTGCAAAAAAATATATTAGAACGGTCAAATTTGTAGGTTTTGGTAATTCGACTTTAAGATATAGTGCGGCGGCGATTTTTTCTGGTAATTAAATATTAAAAATATTTATTTTTTGCTTGGGTATATACCGTTAAAGCAGGACATATCGTAATTACTAAGATTACTTGGCCATTTTTTATTAACATTTTACCTTATAGGGCCCCTCCCTCTTACCACATGCTTGTAATAATAACTAATGTAGAATTACCTGCATTTGTAATTACTCTTGTTATTGTTAAAATGATTGATAATAAAAGAACTTTATAAAAACATAGTTAAATCTAAAATTAACGTAAGTATACAGTTCAAAAATTTTAAAATTAATACCTACACCCTAGTAAAGAACTGTAGTAGAACATAGTTCTACTAAAACCTAAAATGCTTTGTATAGGCGATTCACTCTGTGCGTACCGGTCGGTGTAGCAGAAAGTGTCTTGAAGTGTTTCTACTATCACAACCAAACTTATATGGAATCACCCTGTATTTCAAAGCAATAAAATAAAATGAAACTTGGTATTTCTTTTGAAAAAACTTGGTATTGTTGCGAAGAATAAAGGTTTTTATTGAAAATAAACAAATCGATAAGACAATCAGATAGTACAGCTCGGTACGGTATAGGTTGTTTCCTGGAGTTGCAAATTGAACGAAAATAAATAAACTAACTTTTGTCCCAAAACGAAAATATGCCTCATGTGGGGTTATAGAATTTACAACTGGAAAAGATTATTGGTTTTATGGACCAAGTAATGTTCTCAGAGGGACAAAGCTTTAGAGCTAGGCGTAACACAGGGCGTTCTGTTCAAAACCTATGCTAGGTAACAGGAACTAGGAAAGCTCAAAAATAAAGCAAGGGAAAGTCGCCAAAAGTAATAACGGCTCGCCATGATCGTTTAATTGGCCAATCAGCTGGAAGACACCTACCCATTTCTGACGTTCAATTCCAAAGGTAACTTTTGGAAGCTACAGGTGTAACTGTTTTAGTTGAAAAGATAAGAAGAAGAGTTCGTATCAAGAAACATACAGCAGGAGAGAGTTATGGGTTCCCGAGTTATCCAGGCAGCACAATATTGGTCGCCTAAATTGGTGTCTTCACCACCAAAACTGGAACATTGGGAATTGACAAAATGTGCTATTTTCAGAAAAGTCAGGATTTGTGTAAAATCAGCGTATACTTAGAGGTCGAGGAAGACAAGCAAGAACGAAAACTGTCAGATCTGTTCACAAATATACAAGGGGAAGTGTAATGTCCTGGAGAGGAATTGTGATCCGTAAAAAACTCATTTAATTTTCATCCAATAAACTTTAACTGCTCACAGGTATCTTGATAGCCTGTAGTTAGGCTCTGGAGAGGTGCAACAGGAGAAAATTTAATTTTCATGCATGATAATGGACCTCCACATACTAATAGAGTGACTAGAGACATCATTGAAGTAGAAGGTATCCCTTGTTTGGAGTAGCCTGCTTGCTCACCCGAAATTAACTCTATGGAGTATTTGTGGGATAAGCTTAAAAGAAAAATTAGAGCTCGCCGGGATAATCCACAAAACATCGCACGACTAGTACTAACTGCTCTTGAAGAATGGAGCAACCTACCACAACAAAATGTTGATAATTTGATTAGGAGCGTTCCCACGCAAACTAAAGCTTGTATAAGAACTAGAGGTGATAACACTAACTACAAAAAAAAACAAAAATAAATAAATAAAAACAATTTAAACATTGAAACGTTTTACATTGAAATTTTTTATGCTAATGACTTTAAAACAACTAGTTTCAATTTGTTTGTTAAATACTTTATTGTTGTATTTAATTATTATGTATTTGTTACTAAAACGCTTTAAAATAAATATTGTTTGACTTCGTGTGTTCGTTTTTTTAAATTCGCACGAAATATGTATAGTTCAGAGAAATAAGGAAAAAAAATATCGTGTTGGTGACACATCCCCCTCCGGGCTGAAACCAAATTTTTCGAGTAATATGGTCATCTATAATAATAACCTATATGTTTCCTGCAGCCGATTTTGATGATATACATAGTTATCAACAAATGAAGATCAAAAAACGGTAAATTTTCGCTTTTTTCGTCTCGTACTAAAAAATTGGGCATTTTAAACAAATTTTAGAGTAATAAACTCATAAACCGTATAAAAAACTTCAATATGGCGTTCGCTGAATATGTCTATCCTTATTGGTTACTTAGAAAATTGCCAAATAAATCATAAATTTTGAGTTTTTATAAATATTCATAACTTATGTAAAAATTAACTTAAAATCTTCTTATTACATGGAATGCTGATACTTATGGTGCTTAAATTACACCCTAAATTCCAAAGCAATTGGTCAAATAGTTTAAAAGTTATTTAATTTGTTTATCCAAAATTAATTTTTTTTGCAACACTGTAAGTCAGAAAATGATGAAGTTACAGTAATATCTTGGATAGTTTATGAAAGAAGAAAATTTAAAGTAGGTATTAATTTAATTTAAACAAAATGACAAAAAATAATTATAGATATTGCAAAATAATTTTGCAAAAACATGTGAATTAAAAAAATGGGGGGGGGGGGGGCTAACTTTGTCCCTAAATGTCCTAGAACAGTTGTTTTTCTTTCTAAATGTGTATAAAAATTCAGTCTTTCTAAATATGAAAAAATAATTTTTCTACGGGTAACGGTTAAAAAGTTATATTGTTTATAAGTAAGCAAAAAATGGACATGTTTTTGCAAAATAATTTTACACTGTTTAAAATAATTTTTTGTCATTTATTTTTAATTAAGGTAATAGTATAAATGTTCTTCTTTCATAAACTGTCCGAAGTATTATTGTAACTTCATAATTTTCTGACTTTAGTGTTGCAAAAAAAATGAATTTGGGAAAAATAAATTAAATAACTTTTAAACTATTTGACCAATTGCTTTGAAATTTAAAACATAATTTAAGTACAAGAAGTCTCGGCATTCCGCGTAATAAGAAGATTCTAGGTTAATTTTTACCTAAGTTACGAATATTTATAAAAACTCAATATTTATGATTTATTTTGCAATTTTAGAAGCAACCAATAAGGTTGGACATATTCAGCGAATGCCATATTGAAGTTTTTTATACGATTTATGAGTTTCTTACTCTCAAATTTGTTTAAAGTGCTTAACTTTTTGGTAATAGACGAAAAAAGCGATAATTTACCGTTTTTCGATCTTCATTTGTTTATAACTATGTATATGATCAAAATCGGCTGCAGGAAACATATAGGTTAATAATATAGATGTCCATACTACTCAAAAAATTTGGTTTCGGCCTGGAGGGGGATGTGTCACGAGAAAAACCTTATTTCTCTGGACTAGTAATAAGAAATACCAGATGATTTCATATAAGTTTGGTTGTGTGTATTTCTTAATTATTCTATAGCAGTGAAACGTTTAACCAAAATATGAAACACATCGAACATTCAAAAGTTATGATGAGAAGAAATTTCTTTCAGTCAAAATTCACAAATTGCCCTATATATTATTATACAATAGGAGCAGTACGTTGGCCACGTACAACGTATGGAAGACGACAGATTACTCAAGCAAGTGCTACGATGGGCACCAAAAGGACGGCGGAAAAGAGGAAGGCCTAGGAAAACTTGGATAAAAGGAATTCATAGGAAAATCAGAGAAAGAGGCTTGAACGAAGACATGTGCTACGATAGAGAACAATGCCGATTATACAGGGTCTCCCGAAAAGATTGGCCATAAATTATACCACAGATTCTGGGGTCAAAACTAGGTTGATTGAACCTCACTTACTTATATACAATAGTGCACACAAAAAAAGTTACAGCCCATTGAAGTTACAAAGTGAAAATTGATTTTTTTTCATATATCGAAAACTCTTAAAGATTTTTTATTGAAAATGGACATGTGGCACTCTTATGGTAGCAACATCTTAAAAAAAAATTAAAGTTAAATTTGTGCAACCCATAAAAATTTTATGGGGGTTTTGTTCCCTTAAACCCCCCACCCCCAAACTTTTGAGTACGTTCCAATTAAATTATTATTGTGGCACCATTAGTTAAACACAATATTTTTAAAACTTTTTTGCCTCTTAGTACTTTTTCGATAAGCCAGTGTTTATCGAGATATTTTGAAAATTTGTCGAATCCACCACATATTTGTATATGGTTAAGTACGATTGTAGCGACCTGTTGATAATCAGAAAATTTATTTATAATTTACATTTTTAAGTATATTTTGAAAAAGAAGCCACATCTCGATAAAAGGTGACTTATCAAAAAAAGACTAAGATGCAAAAAAGTTTTAAAAACACTGTATTTAACTAATGGTACCCCAATAATAGTTTATTTAGAACGTACACAAATATTTGGGGGGTTTAAAGAAACAAAACTCCCTTAACATTTTTATGTAAACATATTAAAAAATAAGCCGCATCTCGATAAAAACTGGCTTATCGACAATATACTAAGAGGCAAAAAAGTTTTAAAAACGTTGTGTTTAACTAGTGGTACCACAATAATGAATTGATTGGAACGTACACCAAAGTTTGGAGAGGGGTTTAAGGGAACAAAACCCCCATAAAATTTTTGTGGGGTGGAAAAATAACACTATAATTTTGTTTTAAGATGTTCCTGCCATAATAATGATACATGTCCATTTTTAAGAAAAAATATCTAATAGTTTTCGATACTTATATTGAAAAAAATCGATATTTATTTTGTAACTTCAAAGGGCTGTAACTTTTTTTATGAGCACATTTGTACTAAGCTAAGTTAGGTTCAATCGAACTATTTTTGACCCCAGAATGTGTGGTATAATTTATGACTAATCTTTTCGGGACACCCTGTATATTATACAGGGTGTTTGGTAAAGAATGGGCCATAGCTTAACCTCAGGTTCCTGAGGTTAAAATATGCCGATTTATGCTAACTTACCTTAGTACAAAGTTTATAATAACCGAGATACAGGGTGTCAAAGTTAAACTTTTTTTTATTTATTATTGAATATTTCCTGAGAGGTATGAGATAACAACATGAAATTTGGTATGTGCGGGTTTTTTGGGTCGAGAAAACTAAATTCCCTACCAAAAATGATGTATTGCCCAGAGGGCGCCACATACGCCTTTCAGCACTCATTTATTACGTTCAATTTTTTTATCCCTCACTCTGTATAATTTTGACATAAAATTTTTTATTCTTCTATTAGTTTTACTTATAAAAGTTATACTTTGTCATCTCCCTAAACTCATCCGTTTTCGAGATAAACGCATTTTAAATCTGCGATACACCATCATTTTTAGCATAATATCATTGTATGTAGTTCCACCCGAAAAATAACTTAAAACCATAATAATTGTGTCAGTTCTCAAATTTATGTCATTGCATCGCAAATTCCATTTGAAGAAATTTGCGATACATTTTTGGATAATTTTATGGTTTTAAGTTATTTTTCGGGTGTAACTACAATGATAAATATGCTAAAAATGATGGTGTATCGCAGATTTAAAATGCGTTTATCTTGAAAACGGTTGAGTTTAGGGAGATGAAAGAAGTATACCTTTTTTAAGTAAAACTAATAGGAGAATAAAAATTTTAATGTCAAAATTATACAGAGTGAGGGATAAAAAAATTGAACGTAATAAATGAGTGCTGAAAGGCGTATGTGGCGCCCTCTGGGTAATACATAATTTTTGGTAGGGAATTTAGTTTTCTCGACCCAAAAAACCCTCACATACCAAATTTCATGTTGCTATCTCATACCTGTCAGGAAATATTCAATAGTAAATAAAAAAAAAGTTTAATTTTGACACCCTGTATCTCGGTTATTATAAACTTTGTACCAAGGTAAGTTAGCTTAAATCGGCCTATTTTAACCTCAGGAACCTGAGGTTAAGCTATAGCTCATTCTTTACCAAACACCCTGTATATAGGAGCAGACTTTTTAATGGTCATAAACAATAAAAATTGTTCGTGTGTTGTGTAGATAAGTTTTAATTAAATAGATTTTATATCCTAAAAAATATTAATTTTCTAAGTGCTACGATAAAAAAAAATTCAACGTATGATTTGATCATATTTATCAAAATTGAAAAAAATATAGGTAAACAAAAAGCATCCGTTTAATGCTGGATGTCTAACAACGTTAAACACAATGTGTAACAACGTTGTTCTTGACCAAATCACCTGTTAATTTTAATTAAGTGTGTCAGTAATCACTCCCAAGGCCTGTCACCTACATATCAGTTTTTATGTCAAACATTCACCCGCATTGCAAGAAGTAAAATGAGCAGATGCAAAATAACAATAATTACCACTGGACCATTTATTAATTGTGAATGCTTACAAGTCGGTGGAATGTTAAAATATGGGCTAGCATGTATCGAAAAAAAAACTACCATCATATTCATTCAAGGCTATATGTACGAGTTTTCGTAATTTAATCATATTGATTGGGATATTTTCAGGATAAAATGTGCAGCTGGTATGTTTTAATAAAGGTAGCAATAAAAGGGTATTTGTATACATTAAGTAAAATGTTTATTCAAAATATGTTGATAAACTCATTCTCAGTCCATTGGTTTTGCTCAACCATCATCTGCTTAGTTTTGTTATTTTTGTAGCAACGCATTGACTTATAGTCGTTGTTGCGCGTATTTAGTGTGGACTCAGCAGAAAATGTGAATAGAAAGCAGTATTTCAGAAAATATTTGTAACAGTATGAGTAAATTAGATTAAGTTAAGATATATTATAAAGAATATAAAATAAATATATACAGTAACCACCAAGATACTAGACACACGGGTACATTGAGCTAATACAGTCCTGGACCTTTCACTTGTTACACTGTTTACTTTTATGTCGAGAAGTAAACAGATTAATCTTATATAGAAAAAGTCCCTTGACGTAAAAGAAGAACTATTAAGTTGGAGAATATTCGAGATGTCATTGAATAACCTAGAAATGTCTAGTAGCATCTAGAACGTCAGAAAATCTAACTAAACGTAGAGAGTTTTTTTTTTGTTTTATGGCACAGACTTAAGTGTCAATTAGCCAGTCACAACTTTTTTCTATTCATGCATAAAGAAGGCAATGAGGTCCTTAGAGTTCCATAGCAAACTCTTCCACAGCTCTCTACTCAGTTCAAAAGCTGCCGCTGGCCGCTATGGACTATCCAAACGTAGAGAGTTAACAGCTTATATAACAGCTGTATTTGAAGTTTATAGTTGTCATTGTTATTGTTGTCATGTATTAAAGTGGCAAAAGTTGTTATAAAATACATGACACACATATCAGGACGGTCACATGACAGGACAAACATGAAAGTCACATGTGAGAACTGGCCGGATTAGCCCATAATCCTAACAATTACATAGATATCCGTGTGAAAAGAACTGAGAAGAAAAGTGCTTAACTATCAAAAAGGAAAAAAATTCCAAAACACAATAACGAACAGTTGCGCAGAAGCTCAATATGTTGTATTAAGTATTAAGAATCCACCACTTTACAGCCAACAGATTTTTGATAAAATTAATCGTTCTCAAGGCGAAGAACTCCACGGTTTTTACAAAGGTGAAGGAAAATGTAAAGGAAAGAAAAAAATACCTGAAATACATGTCAATCATGACACAAGAGGCATACAATAATTACAAAGCAATAAGAGATGAAACACATAAAGGTGTTAAAAAAAATTTAAAAAAATCACTGGAAACGTTAAAAAAATTAAACATGATTTTTATGGTTTGAAAAAGGAAATATGGTGCTTTATAAGATGTCAAAGAAAGGAGTTAAAGGAACTAATCGAACCAAAACACACAGAAAGGGATGCATGGATTGACTACCTTAAAAAGCTCTTTATACAGAGGAAGAACTCTATACTATCTAAAACACCAGAAAACACAAATGAAGTTCCAAAAACACTTCAAAAGCCGAAGAACAGAAAAGCTGCATGTAAAGATCGAATACATTCATTGGAAGAAAATGTAACGTATAATGTATAAACGAATGGGCACTAAATGGGAAAAATAATGGAATAACCACAAAAGAATGGAATAGGACTGGAAAAGAATGGAATATGTAGAAGAAGTATCGGAAGTCCGCGAATAAGATGGAGTGAAATCCTTCCACAGATGTTTCAATCCACCAATGAACAGAATTGCTTATAAAGAGTAAAAAAAGAAGAAAAAATTTTTGATGATGGATGATGAAAAATAGTTTATCTACTCATATTATGTATAAGTTTTTAGTTTGTGAAAACTGTCATTATAGATGGCAGTGCTTGAAGGATTTAAAGTGTGCGTGAAGTAACAAAGAAGTTAGAATTTTTAAATGTCAAAGTTATAAAATATTGAATAAAATATTGTATGAAACTGTGCGTGAAGTACTTTTTGCGAACTTACGCCATGTATAGCACTCGCTCCGCTGTCGCTCGTGCTCTAAACATCGCGTGCGTTCGTAAAAACATACTTCACGAACTGTGTCATAAAAAACTATTACGTTATCTTATTCGCAAATTAAAAGTAGTAAAGAGTTTTATATCGCTGTTTTATATTACTACGAAGTAGCTCAGATAATGTGAAAGATAAAGTGAAAAAGAAATTTGAAGAAAACGTTTTAGTCTGGTGTGACATATCAGTTATGAGCATTTTAAGTTAATGAGAAATGAGGCATTAGATTCCAATATTTATGTTGAGCATTGCATGCCGAAATTGGTTGATTTTATTAATAGACGTCACCCTAAGAATAAAATAATATTTTAGCCTGATCTTTCGTCTTGTTATTACTCTAAAATAATAATTTGGTATCCCAGGTATATCTCCAAGAGCCCCACAAACGTATCCCAGACTCGTCAAATTAAAGGTTCTTGGACAAAATTCAGTAGAAAAGTTTATTATGGTGGTTGAAAAGCCGAAAACGAATAACAATTGCGACGACAAATATTTCAAAAAATTGGAAAAAAATGGCAGTCCATCCAGAGCATGATGGGTATTGTTGAAGAATATGAACCTTTAGGTTTAACTTAAATTGTATTCTTAGCTAATTAGTGACAAAGGAACTAATTATTAAAAATATAATTCGAGTATATTTTACCATTTTCTTTAAATCTTTCGTTAATATTTTTTTGAAAGTTTTAGTTACATGTATTATCAATAAGCAATTGCTCAACTGTCTAGATTTAAGTAATGCTTATTTTGGCAGTACACGAAAACAGTAAAACAGCTTGTCGATTTCAATGAGAAGCATATATTTGAAAATACTACAACAAATAAAATGAAGCATTGGGCACCGCTTTAAAATATTTTATTGCTGAACGAAAACACAATACGCCTTTCTCGTCTATTTTTATTTTTAATCTCACAATACTGTGAAAATTTAGTTGTCATTGAAGAAACACAATTATTTCTGCTTTGTACGCAACTAATTGTATGGTTTACCAAAAATTGTGGCATTAAATCTGTGAGATCGTTCTATCTGACTGAATTCTATATCCATGGGTGGTATTTTCTGCGTTAGATTATGATTTTACGGAATTACTGAATGGAATATGTTTAGGGTTGCGCAGAATTTTTAAATGGTAAACCAGTACATAACATTACAAAATTACATATAGCTATAAAAAAATCTTTTTAAAATATAAAAATACACATATACTAATAAGGCTCTTAATTGTAGACTTTAATGCAAAGGCAGAATAGGAGAAAATATTATACAGTAGAAAACTTCTGCCTGGTAATGTAAACACGTGATATTAGATAACGGATCTAACGGATTAAAGTCGGAAGAACGATCAAGCAATTCTATGAATCCTCTACGTGCAATCCTTCGATTTGGAAAATTCGCATTCAAAAAATTTCCTAACCCCTAGATAATATTGGGAAGCGCTCCATCTTATTAAAACATGACAAGTTTACGTTTTTACTCTTATTGAGTAGTAAATAAATTAATAGGCTTACACATTGTGAGGATCTAAAGTTTTGTGGGCATTTTCAACATTTGAAATAATTTGTTTAAATTACTTTTTTTCATTGGTCTTGCGAAATAAATGTACCTATTCTTTAACTTTAGGCAGGCCGCACATCAAAGAAACATGAAACGTAAATCACGTTTCATGGAAATAAAACACCGCTAAACAAATAGACGTCCGGCCATTTATGAAACTTTCCGAAAATAAAAATGTGTTATGAGCATGAATCACACTCGTTTCATTGGTAGGCGGACTTCAAGATTTGTTTAGCCGTGTTTAATTTTCATGAAACGTGTTTTACGTTTCATGTTTCATGTTTTTCGTTTCATGATTCGTTGAGCAAGCCGCACACCAACGAAGCATGAAACGAAAAACATGAACCATGAAACGTAAATCACGTTTCATGAAAATTAAGCACGTCTAAACAAATCTTGAAGTCCGCCTACCAATGAAACGAGTGTGATTCATGCTCATAACACATTTTTATTTTCGGAAAGTTTCATAAATGGCCGGACGTCTATTTGTTTAGCAGTGTTTTATTTCCATGAAACGTGATTTACGTTTCATGTTTCTTTGATGTGCGGCCTGCCTAAGTGTGCGGCTTGCCTTACACCGATTTGTTTTTTGTTGTCCTTAACAAATTTCTTCTGCCAAACTTATACAGGGTGTCCCATTTAACTGAAATAGATGAAGGGGATTTCCAGTGAAACCGGAAGTAGAGTAGTAACAAAAAATATGGCATTATATTTGTTATGTGTCATTGTACTTATGTAAATATATTGAAAGCTTCATGAATGTTGCCTTTTTGATTTCAAAAATATTTACGTGATTCCATACTTCATCGAAACCCTCTATATAAACGAGAGAAAGAGAGAGAGAGAGAGAGAGAGAGAGAGAGAGAGAGAGAGATTCGACAAAAGCTAAGGAACATATTACAAAATATGTTGAAGGGAATTGTAAAAGAAGAAAAGAAAGACAGAACTAAATTGGAGACTATACTGGATGCCACAAAAATCAAAATTACCTCAATTTCAATTGATCTAGTTAGCCCACTAACACACAATGCCAATCAATCATGGATGACTTACCAAATTCTCAAAATGATGGAAGAAAGAAAACAATATAAGAAGAGAAACTAGACAAAATGTCAAACAAATCTCAGATAATCAACGAATTAAGGGAAGCACAACTGATTGAAGGGTGCATGGAAATGAAAGATCTTGAAGAGAAGGAAAAGGAGGGTACTATTAATCTGCATCATAAGACTGAAGCTAAACCTGTACATATAATATATTCAGTTTAAAGTATCCTCAATGATAATGGTTGAATATATTTATCTACAAAAATCTTTTTTGTAGTATGCATATATTTACAACAAGTGAAAGTAAAAATACAGATATTAATTAAGAACATAAGGTACAAATTGTTTTAAAAATTGATCTGTTTTTATAAGGAAAAAAACACTTACGTGAGACTCTCAAACATAATTACCATAGTTTTATTGTAAAATACACTCACCCTGTAGCTTGCTTTACATCTTCATTGATCCGTACACTACAACTTCTTTTCATATTCTATTCCTCTTACAAGCCGTGTAAAAACCTTCAACAGGTTCTATTTAGTGTCTTATCGACCGATATAATCCATTCATTTTAATGTAGGTGAACAAAAAAGCATCGACTTTAACTGTCAATAAAGTTTGTTACAAACGTCTTAAGTGTCAATTGGCTCACATAATAGCATTTAAAAGTAGGTACGAGTATTCGTCATGAAAGTACTTAGAGATGTTTTCAGATCCAGGACCGTTCTTTCGGTTTAGCGTTGGCAGTATCGCTACATTTCCGTTGCTTTCAAAATAAGATTGTAAAGGCGGCTGCACAATTGCCCGGGAACGGGAACGAGAACGGAAACGGGAACGGGAAAAAAGTTAACCTCTACGTAAATTAATGTTGTAGATGCACAATAACCGAGAACGAGAAGCTGTCCGGTAACGGGAACGGGAAAGTTGACCATGTTTTAACTTTCTCGTTCCCGTTGTATTCCCGGAACCAATCAGAAGGCAGTATTAAAAATACTGTCAAATCCCCAATAAAAATTTGTTATTAGAAGTGTGTGACCCAGTTTTAGTGATTATTTCATTCATAGTAGATTCTGACCAATAGAAAGCTACAGAAATCTGAATTAAATCGATAATTTTTGATAATCTCCCGTCGTTAAGTATATTACGTCAGATGCCCTTCGTTGCTACGAAAAAATACATTCAGTGACATTAATGACAATTAATGTTTTAAAAATTATAAAAGTGATGACTTTCAATCGTCAAATATTTATAAAAACTGTGTGTTTATTGGTACTTACATAAATAAATTACAATAAAATTTTGGTTTTAAACAGTTTTATTCATGAAATAATCGCAACAAATTGTACTCGACCTCTGAAATTAATATAGAATTTTTGCTCTCGTGACAATTTGACATAATTTCACTCGCCTTCGGCTCGTGAAATTAAAACTGTCAAAGTGTCACTCGGGAGAAATTCAATAATTTCAGAGCTCTTGTGCAATTACTACTGACAATTTTTATACATTTTGCATTAAAATAAATGACGAACGATTGATTTCTTTATTGGAAAAATGTCCTCATCCGTATGATTGGTGTAGATCATAGTACGTACTTATATGGTAATTAGATACAATATTAATATAAATATTTGAATGATATGCTTTTTATCTTTATGCTGACAAACCTTTGCGATTGCACACATATTGTGTAAATTAGTTCCAAATTCATAAAAAACGAAAATATTAAAAGCTCGTCATCAAATAAATCCATATTTTTAGAGTTAACAGACATGTTCTTTTAATAAAATTAGTCGTTCCACAAAATTTATTTTGAGAAGAAAAATAATTAATAACACAAGTGACAGTGACACAAAACAGCTGTTTACCATTTAATTAAGAATCTGCTGATGCTTTCAGTTTCCGTTCTCGTTCCCGTTTCCGTTCTCGTTCCCGTTTCCGTTCTCGTTTCCGTTCCCGATCAATTGTGCAGCCGCCTTAAGATTATCTTTAGCTGCAACTCTTTTGCATTTTAAAAATCAAGTATATTTACGTAAGTACTCCTCGCTTAAAGAAGGAGAGGTATAAGATGATTAAAAAGAAGAACAAATCAAAACCGTGGATGAAACCATCAGATGTAGATAGTTTTCAGCAATGTATTTCAGACATACTTAGCAGTCCTAAAGCAGAAATTAATATAAACGACTTAAATAATAAATTAACAAATGCCTTACTGGAAAGTCAAAACAAATTCTGTCCTAGAACTCAAAAAGAAGAGAAGATCAGCCAAAATACCAGGCAACTAATACAGAAAAGAAGAGAAATGAGAAGCGACGCGGAAACTAAAGCTAACGAACTACAAAAATTAAATAAAGAAATATCCAAAGCTATTAGACAAGACACTCGAAAATACAACCAAGAACAAATCGAACATACCATTGAGAACAATAGAAGTATGAAAGTATTGAGAAAAAAACTAAAAACGGGGACAAGGCAGATAATAAAGATTAAAGATAGAAATGGTCATCTTACAACCAACAGAAAAGAAACACAAAGTAAATAGCAAAGAAGATCAAGTACCAGAAATATTAACAAGGAAAAAGGGCATTGTCAACCAAGGATCAGAACTGCTACCGGAAATCACAATAGACGAAATAAAACTAGTCCTAAGAAAAGCTAAGAATAACAAATCTCCAGGCGAGGATTGTGTAGTTACTGATGCAATCAAAATCGGAGGAACTTGTCTTCTTAAGAAAATAAAAAACCTTTTTAATATGTGCCTTTTAGATAGTACATAATATACCCGACAAATGGCACAATGCTGAATTAATTATATTGTACAAAAAAGGAGATCCCCATGAATTAGAAAATTACAGACCTATAAGCCTTCTCAGTCACTTATACAAACTCCTTACAAGAATAGTAACGAATCGTCTTGAGAAAAAACTTGATTTCTACCAGCCAATGGAGCAAGCGGGATTTCGTACCGGATTTGGAACAAATGATCACCTACAGAGCATTAAAACGGTAATAGAAAAGACTATCGAATACAATCGACCACTCGTTTTGGCTTTTGTAGATTTCCATAAAGCCTTTGACACGGTAGAATTTGACAAAATTATGAAAGCACTACAAGCATGCCGCATTGACTACCGATACACAAGGTTAATTTACAATACATACAAGAACGCAACTATGTCGGTGAAACTACATAAAAACACGGACCATATCCCAATCGGCAGAGGAGTCCGACAGGGCGATACCTTATCGCCTAAACTGTTTACCGCTGTACTAGAATATGCTTGTAAAAAACTTAACTGGGAAGAGCGAGGCCTGAATATTGACGGTAGAAGACTAACAAATTTGAAGTTCGCAGACGACATAGTTTTATTCTCTGACAACCTTAAGGAGATATGTACAATGCTACATGAACTTCAGTTAGTGTGTGCCAGTGTAGGTCTTAAAATAAACATCTTCAAAACAAAATTCATGACAAACCTAGTACCTAGCGGAAATATCAATATTGAAGACAACGAAGTAGAGCTAGTGGAAAAATACATATATCTTGGACACGAAATAAAGATCACAAGAGACAACCAAACATGCGAACTACGAAGAAGAATAAACCTAGCATGGGCAGCCTATGGAAAATTCAAAGACATATTTAAAAACGATATACCAATTTCTTTAAAACGTAAAACATTTGACCAATTTGTGTTGCCTGTGATGACTTATGGTGCCGAAACTTTTACATTGACAGCTACAACTTCTAAAATGCTACAAATAGCCCAGAGGAAAATGGAAAGGTCAATGCTGAGTATATCGCTTCGTGACCGAGTTAGAAATAAAGACTTAAGACGAAGAACAGGAGTTACCGATGTAATTTCCCGAATTGCCACCCTGAAATAGAACTGGGCCGGACACGTCGCCAGAATCAGTGATGGTAGATGGACGAAGAGATTACTTGAGTGGAGGGCGAGATTAGACAAAAGAAGTAGAGCAAGACCACCTACTCGTTGGACTGACAATCTCAAGAAAATTTCTAGAAATTGGATGCAAAGTGCTCAAAATAGAGCACAATGGAGAAAAATGAGGGAGGCCTATGTCCAGCAGTGGACGCAAAGGGCTGGATGATGATGAAAACTCCTCGCAGAACCACGAGATCTTAGTAGAGGGAGTTTTATGCTCGATCATGTTTACTCCATCGATCTCAATAAATTACCGATAAATAAACAACCTACGTTGTGCAGGTGGCACAGCCCTTCACTCAAATAGTCAAGAAAAGAGTTAATTGATCTCATACGAATGGTTGAAAACGAAAGTCAAATATTTAAACAGCAGTTAAATATATCAAAGACCACTGGCGGATCCAGGGGGGTTGTCACGGGGGTTATGCCCCCCCCCCCATAATTGTATACACACGTATCCTAGGGTTGGTAAGACTAAGTGACTTTGCATCAGAGATAGGTAATTAAATCACCCTCAAGACCCATGACCCCCCCCCAAACAAAATTTCTGGATCCGCCACTGTCAAAGACAAAGATCATGATAATGGATAGACTACATAACAACCATCCATACATAACCACGATTGATCGGTTTCAGGTTGTGAGCTCTTATTTATATTTGGAATCAATGATACACAGGGTCACTGAAGGAAGAAAGAAGACGTAGATGTGGTCTAGCAAAAGTCGCCGTAGAAAAGATGGCCAAGGTATGGAAGGACCAACTGCTAAATATTCCCAATACTGACATACGGATGTAAATCTTGGGCCCTAAGACAAGAGAAAGGAAGAAAGATAGATGAAATGTTCTGAAAATGTTCTGTTGGAGAAAAATGTTACGAATTCCACGAAATGAGCTAAACGTCAGCAAACGTTTCTCCAGCCAACTGCATCGCCAACAATTAAAATACCATCCATATCCATTAATTAGCCAGAGTTCTTAGTAAAGCATTTATACCTGGTTGCACCAACAGATCTTAAGCTTCAGCTCCAGCTTAGCTAAGCTTAGCTTATACTTTACTACTGGGGCGAAACTAGCATCTAATACCGTTAATTATCGCATTATTTGCATTAGAAATATGTCAAATAATGCGATAATTAACGACATTAGACGCTAGTGTGGCACCAGCATAAGGATTTACATTTATATTTAAGCTTAAGGTACGCCTTAACCTTAATATCTCTTGGTACAACCAGGCATTAGATAATTAAATAAAAGCGATGCAGCGATACTTCAATGTATCAGCCTAAAAAAAGACTATGGTAATGGACAAGGTTATATTATATTACATTTAGCCTAAAAGTTGTTTTTTTTTTATTAATTAGATCCAAACTTATGAACTGGTGAAGCTATTGAGCAATTTGAATGAAACTTCCAATAAAGAGATTAAATAAATTTATATAGAGACTATTATCTTCTAATTGTAAAGCTTTATTGCGTTATGATAATGTTTATCAGATGTACAGATGCAACTATTATACGTTGCTTTAGAAAAACAGCTACGTGCAATGTAAAGTAAAATAAAGTATGTCTGTGCCGCATTTTCCCTAAATTTGTCTTGCAATTCCACTTGCAAGAACCTGTTCTTAATTATTCATTACATGGCTTAGATTTAATAGCAATTTAGAGATGTTTTCAAAAGATGAGATGTTTTCAAAGAAAACATCTCATCTTTAACTCCATCTTTAAAAGTAGAGTTCTCTATGGATGCTAATTGCGAAATATGACAACTTACTAAATCCCTGGAACGACGCCTACTTGCATTGGAAATGAACTTCTGGAGAAGATCAGCTAGAAAATCAAGGCTTGAAAAATACAAAATGACTAAATCACACATATCATTAAAGTCAATTCAATTATGATAGTTGAAATTCAAAGGAGACAACCGATCTGGTATGGTCGACGATGTAGAAAGGATGTACGACGCCAGGCTGCCAAAACAAATTTTAAAACGGATGCCAAGGGAAAGAACGAGCAGGGGAAGGCCGAAACAATCAGGGCCTTGATTTTTGACCCTTCGCTTCGTTATCGAACGTATTCGTTTCGTATCAGGACCTCGATTTTTGACCCTTCGCTTCGTTATCGATCATTCGCTTTCTGTACACTAAACAGATACGAAACGAATACGTTCGAAAACGAAGCGAAGGGTCAAAAATCGAGGCCCTGGCTAGGCGACATTTAGTAGGCAATTTTGGAAGGGAACCTTCAACCTGGCGAATGGAACGATTCACGAAGACAAAAACTAGGAACGGGAGGCGTAGAACGCTAAAAATAAATAAAGGATTTCACTAATATTTTATTTTATATATCCTTTCACACTTCGTATTTCGTTTTTTACCAGTAAATGTATAATTTAAAATGCGAAAAAGATAATTATAGTATTCCTACTAAATTAACTTGCTCATTACGGTCCTGTCAATACTTAAAAGATACAGTGGGCGTTGATTTTTCAAGCGGTCACTTTAGCATTTATATATGAATGAAAAGTTAATGCTATTTCAAATACATTAGGCAGTTGATGAATCTGGGAAGACTAATATTCTTTCACCTTTACGTGAGAAAACTACGTAAATTATAAATACATAGTGTGCTGCTAAATTGAGAGGAACATTAGGTAGAAGGCGGGAAAATTACTTTAAATATTATAAATTACTAAATAACTCAAAATAAAGATAATATTATGTGTATTTAGTAGTTTCTCTTTAGTTATTTTTTATCAAATATCTTATTAATAGGTCGCGATCGCTTCTTACATTTTTGGGTATACGGTAGGGTAAGGAAAGATATATTGGTGATAATTTTTAATCAGATTACCACACAGTTCCCTATGCAAGCACATTCATGACACAGCGCTAGTAAGTTGTTATGAGTGTAAGCAGGACAAACATATATTACGATTTCGCAATGCGCGCACCCGCTTTTAGTAAACAGACCGTTTTGGCCGTTGCGTTGTGAGACAGTCGATAGTGGAGCCATTTCTTATTGAATGTGAGAGACGGTTACATATTTATTGGAATAATTGCTGTTTTCTTTAAAAAAATTTTATAAAACTATTCAATAAACTAATTATCAATAAAAAAACTGCTTTGAATTCGTGATTTAGCCAAGGTAAGTTAAATTCCTTAAATTGCGGTTGTTTCACCAAATTTTCTAATCACCAATAAACCTTGCCTTGTCACCAACTTACTTAACATAAGTTTGTATGTCAATTTGACGTTTACTATCATTATTATTGATTTTTTGTTAAATTAACTCTTCCAAACATTTACTTCATATAATAAGTAACATAGTAAAGCAAAACTTATTTCTTGCTTAGTTGTCAAATTCCTATATTACTAGTATTTTTCATTTTTATCACCAATATACTTTTCCTTACCCAATTAGGCCTGGATCCTGCGTACCAAAAAAAGTTGATTAATAGCAAGCTGAAAATTTGTTAATAGCTTAACGGTGTGTAGTCGGACAAACTTTGATGTACGGGAACAAGGGAAGTTTTAATTATGGAACAGTTTAAAAATTTGGAACGTCAAATTACGAAAACGTCACATGTATTTTGTCGGACAGAACATCCATTTGATTTGTTATTAATGCTGATCCTTTCATTAAACTCTCATGCAAAAATCAGACTGCTATTACTAACCAATATGATTCCTGTCGTTTGACATGTTCTTCGTGTTACTATCATTATTATTGATTTTTTGTTAAATTAACTCTTCCAAGCATTTACTTCATATAATAAGTAACATAGTAAAGCAAAACTTATTTCTTGCTTAGTTGTCAAATTCCTATATTACTAGTATTTTTCATTTTTATCACCAATATACCTTTCCTTGCCCAATTAGGCCTGGATCCCGCGTACCAAAGAAAGTTGATTAATAGCAAGCTGAAGATTTGTTAATAGCTTAACGGTGTCTAGTCGGACAAACTTTGATGTACGGGAACAAGGGAAGTTTTAATTGTGGAACAGTTTAAAAATTTGGAACGTCAGATTACGAAAACGTCACATGTATTTTGTCGGACAGAACATCCATTTGATTTGTTATTAATGCTGATCCTTTCATTAAACTCTCATGCCAAAATCAGACTGCTATTACTAACCAATATGATTCCTGTCATTTGACATGTTCTTCGTGTTCCACTTATTAAAATGCCCAGTTGGTGAGAAATCAATTGGAAGTTCTGTCCGACAAAATACATGGAACTTTTTCGTAGTCTGACGTTACAAATTTTTAACCTGTTCCACAATTAAAATTTCCCCTGTTCCAGTGTTCCCATACATCAAAGTTTGTCCGGCTAGACACTGTTAAGCTATTACCAAATTTCAGTTTGCTATTAATAAACTTTTTTTGGTACGCGGGATCCTGGTCTAATACCAAACGATGTACCTACCATGTAAATATAAAGACAAGATGAAATATGTAAAACAAATAAGTAAAGAACACATAAAAAGTAATAAACAACTAAAAGAGATAAAAGAGGAAAATGTAAAGGAAAACACAAGAATGGACTACAAGAAGTTGATTGTGAACGTGAAGAACTGGATAGAGGATAAAGAACAATTAACATAAAATACCAGAGGAAAATTTACAAAAAAGTAATAGAAGGAAATTAACAAGCACAAAAAAGCAACAAAGCAAAAAAATTGTAAAAATAGCAAGGATGGAGAAATATACAGTAGATATCCATGCCCTGTAAGATATGGAGTAACTCGGAAATGAAATAATAAAAATATGGGACACGTGGGATTCATGGTGCCCAAGAAAGTAAACAAAATAGTTGTAGATTCTCAATCAATATATAATCAAAAAATATGTTAAATTGGTATGTAGCCAAAACAGAATTCTGCGGAGATAAGCACAATAATAGAAAATATACAGAAATATTAATATAAACAATTTTTATGTAAAATTTAACGTTAAGAGGATCGGTACGTATTTTCGGCTGCAATGCTATTCAAATGGGGATTCATTTTTTTCGAATCCTGAGAAAACTAATAAGTATTTTTGAAAAATTTAAACGCAGAATGAAAGATCACGTTATTAGCGAGGGCCGAAAGTCCCTGAGAACTTCTATAATGTTTGTTTTAATAAGTTACAGGGGTGAAAAACTAAGAGAAAATTTAGTGTGACTTTTAATTTCAAATATATCATTCAAAACAAACTTTTTATTTATTCTAAGGGACTTTCGGTCCTCGGTAATAATTTAGTCTTTCATTCTGCGTTTAAATTTTTCAAAAATATTTATTGTTTTTTTCAGGATTCGAAAAAAATAAACACAATGCCGTGGTAATATTTTCCAAATCTATCTTTGTCTTACAACGCACTCAGCCGAATATAATATTGTCAGCTAATATGCAATATATTATATTGTCAGTCAGACACTGACAATCAGTGACAATTTTAAATATTTGACATTGCATCGGGAATATGTTGAGTTATTGATTAATTATTATTAAAATATAGTGTATTTGATAAATAATTGATTTAAGACGTGAACTTAATAAAAAGTTATTTATTGTGTATTATTTGTGGAAGATCCAAGCAGAGAATACATCAGGATAATATATTCTGTGATCCAAGTATTTTGTTGTTAAAGATGTTCAAAATTGTAAGCGTTCCATAACAATATATTATTAAAAAATCACTTTAACACTTTTCCTCTTTTCTCGATTGAGTATTAGTCTTTGTTGTACAAATAAATTATTACAATCACTGAATACATAGTTAGTGAAAAAATTATCACATTTATTAACTGAATTAATAATTTCCAATTATAAAAATAACAGTTATCCAAGAACATTCGAAACCCATCTCTTTAAATTAATGATGACATTTTCAAGTAGAATGACATTCTAGTTAGTAATGTTTACATCAGGGCCGTCTCTACCCGGGGGTGCAAGGGGTGCGAGGCACCCGGGCGCCAAGTCAAAGGGGCGCAAGCCGAACATTTGCTAGGTGCAAATTTACGATTTTTGTCCTTTCAAAATTCTTTTCAAAAAAAAAATTACAAATAACAAAAATATACAAGTGCACTTTCGATATTTTTTACAAAGTCTATTAATGCTTACTACACCTACCATATGCAAATGAAAAAATATGAAACCTATTTAGAGTATTCCGAAAATAGTTTCAAGAAGATGACGCGTAATTTTGACCAAAATTGAATGTCGAATTTCACACAAGGAACAACTTACTATTGTTGTGTTGTTAAGTTCGTTTAACTTGATTCGTCAACAAAGCTTGCCGAAGTTAGAGAGAATTTTCTAGGTTTTTTACCAGTTACTGATACTACCGGACAAGGATTAGCAAATTATTTATTAGAATTTTTGAAATTAATGAATATTGATTCAGATGATTTACGAGGCCAAGGGTATGATAATGGGGCAAGTATGAGAGGCAAAGATATTGGCCTTAAAAAATATATAGACATAAATCCCCGTGCGTTTTATGTTCCTTGTGCGGCTCACAGCCTTAATTTAGTGCTAAATGATGCTGTTAAATGCTCATTGGAAATAACATTTTTTTTTTGTAATTGTTCTAGAAATTTATGTTTTTTCGCATCAACATTACGGTGGAATGTCATAATAAATGATATACCCACCTTTACATTAAAACCACTTTCAAATGCGCGATGGGAGAGTAGAATTGACTCATTAAAATATACTTCGTTTTAATATGGGGAAAATTTACGATGCATTATACTCAAATTTTGAGAACAACTACGACAATGACACAAGAAGCATCGCAAGCTCATTGATGACAAAATTAAAAAACTTTAAGTTTAAAAAACTAAGTTTTCAATATAATATCACCTAAAACAACATCCAAATATGCTATTCTACATCCTACCAGACTGAAAACAAATGGTGAAATTGAAAATGGTTATTCATTTTTAACTTCTAAGTTTATCTGCTCTGTCGTGACTGGTAAAATATTTTAGCAAAGGTTATTATTGTCAGTAAAACTTTGCAAACGCGGAATATTATTGGGTAAGTTTGAACGACCACAGCGGCTGAACAGCTGAGTAAGCGATAGCGTTCAGACGACACCGCTGGAAGTCAGCCGCTGAAAGATTTACTAAGCTTTCCCTATCAGCGCTGGATACAACCACTCAGCCGATTTGTTCTGACAGTCAGCCGCTGTGGTCGTCCGAACGCATCCATTATTTTGGCAGCTGTTAAGATGCTTGATCAAGTTAGTAAAGATTTAGCCAACAACCAACGGCACTGACACTGCGATTGCAAAACTAAATTTTATGAAACTGTTCGTCCACGTCCCCGAAAAAGACATTTCAATTACGAGGCTGCAGACGAGCCTCTTTTAGACCCAAAACAAAATTTTAAAGTCTATTAAACTTCTATTATTATTTATTGGACATTGCCATTGCAAAATTAAGTGAAAGATTTAAAATGTTGAGGGAACATAATCATAATTTTTTGTTCTAGGAAAATATATTGAGTTGGAGAAACTTCGAAGAAAACTTAAAAACACACAATGTTTGAATTTACAAAAAAACTAGTGCATGGAAATAGATCTGATATAGGTAGATGATGGAGATCTATTCCATGAGTTAGAATTGTTACTAATATTTTTTATAAATAAAGACACAACTCCACTCGATATATTAAGTTATATAATCTAATAATTTACTCTCCGTTTTCCCAAATATTTTTAAGGATATGTTTAACACTTCCATTAACAGTAGCTGAAGGAGAAAGGTCTTTTTCTAAACTTAAATTAATCAAAAATTACCTGTGCTCAACAATGGGCCAAGACAGATGAACAAACTTGGCTTTAATAAGTATAGAAAAGCAAGTAAAAAGTATCACCGAAGTAATAAAAACTTTTGCCAACTTTGAAGCTAGAAAAGTGCACTTTGATATTATAGTATAGTGTTATAAGATTGATCTTATTTGAATACTCAAACCATGTTTTTTTAAAATATCTATAAATAAAGAAAGCAAAGATAATTATTTTTCATTTTTGCGTACCTATAACCTATATAATCTTCTGACAAAAGGGGGCGCAAAGATGAGTCTCGCACCCCGGCGCCGTGTATGCTTAAGACGGCCCTGGTTTACATATTCATACCAGTGTGAATTTTACTACACGTAATTTGCCGTGTAAAGACAGAAAAAGTAGGGATACACGTAAAATATTTGCGAATTATGTACCCATAGCCTTAAGTAAATCTCGAACCTAATACTGAAATACTAATCAACCATGCGTGGAAATTTGCTCTAGATGAGATACAATACCGTGCTATATCGCATTTACACTTGTTAAGCTTTTACATGGGTTGATGGGCATTCTGATATGGGGTGTCATGGTTTGCTGGTCAGTTTTTCACGGGACTTAATTCTTGATAAACGATTACAGTTATTAGCAATTAGTAGGTGTCAAAACGGGTGTTTTATTTATTAAAGATTATGTGGTTTTAGTTTATTTCTGTTAATTAACTAATTAAATAAACTACAGAATTGAATTGTATCAACCGATAGATCTAATTATTACTTTCAACGGTGAGTAAGGTGAGCTAACATTATCATCAGTACTATTTAAACAAATCCTACCGAATATTTTCAAAAAATTACATTTCTAACCGTTTCAAAAAAGACAATTTGAAGCATTTGAAGTTTTTTCGATTAAACTGCCAATTGATATTGCTTAATCATATTTATCACTATCACTAAGGCAGTTATCTCACAGGAAAGATATTCATATCAGAAGAGATATTCATTCCAGCACAAACCATTGGTAATTACATTTGCTAATGACACAAAATTGATTGTTAGTCATAACCATGGGCGCCCATATAAAAATTTTTAGGAGGGGGGCAGACGTGAATATTTTGCACATTACAATTTGTATACTTTGGATAACAATATACAGTTTAAAGCACCCGAAAAGCTAGGGCGGGGCCACGCCCCCCTCCCCCTTGCCCATGAGTATGGGCGCCTATGGTCATAACGATTCATAAATTGCTAAAAATTGATGTAGAGGGCTAATTTGTTAATTTGTCAATTAGGCCAATTTGAATGTTTTGGTTCAAAACATTCTTTCAAATTTCTAATTTACGATGAGCTTCTATAGGCCACTTTTACTTTACACATTTTATATTAAGGGGATAGGCGCAAATTCTTGGTCCAATGCTATTTAAATGCATTTATTTTTTAGAATCATGAGAAAACTAATAAATATTTTTGAAAAATTTAAACGCAGAATGAAAGAATACATTATTACCAAGGGCCAAAAGTCCCTTAGAATTAACAAAAATTTTCTTTTGAATGAAATATTTGAAAATTAAAATTCACACTAAATTTTCTCTTTTTTTCACCCCTGTAACTTATTAAAATAAACATTATAGAAGTTTTCAGGGACTTTAGGCCCTCGTTAATGATGTAATCTTTCATTCTGCGTTTAAATTTTTCAAAAATACTTTTTCATTTTTTCAGGATTCGAAAAAAAATTAATACATTTAAAAACATTGCCCCGAAAGGTTCATACGCTCTTAAGAATAACAATTATCTCTCATCATAATTCCTACCTTATTTATTAAAAACAGCCCTTTATACTTTCTATTAAACAGCAGTAATTAATTTTTTTCTATGCGACCGTCAAAGTTTACTATGATCCCATTAAACGAAAGATTTATTTTCGTCCTGACCCAATCAACAAACAATCAGTTGTTTATTTTTTAAGCACACCAAGGAAATAGTTACCCTTTTCCAAAACGTTTGTAAACTGATTGGTGTCAATAAGACCAGAACGACACCCCTTCATCCTCAATCAGATGGAATGGTCGAAAGGATGAACCAAACGATGGGTAAATACTTGTCAAAAGTTGTATCCGAGCATCAAATAGATTGGGATCAGCTCATTCATTCATTCAAAGGCCTACAGAAGTTTAGCAAGATCTTTCAAGTGTTCCGGAAAAGGTCTCTCTAACCCATTGTATTGCCCAAGACCTCGAAATGACTAAAGGAATCTCGTCCGTATTCAATAAGAAGTTCGGTCGCATGAACGAGTTAAGAAATCAGCAGCCTAAAGTTGGAAGAGTACTACGATTACATGGTCCTCGATCTTTGCTTTATATGGTGACCAGGAAGTCTTATATCCACCACGCCAATTTAAAGAAAATCGTGTGTAATTATGACATGAAAAATTTAGCTTTATCAAAGATAGTCCATGCTCTAGAAAATCTGGATTGGAAGATTGTGAGAAGCATGCTTGAAGTAATCTTCAGACAATCCGGCATACAAATTACTGTGTGTTGCATTAACCGAAGATGTCCGTACCCTTCAAAGATAGTAGACTGTTATTTCTTCTTGAGGGGTATGTGCAGAGCTGGAGAGTCCTGTAGATTCCGCCATCCTGGGTCTTCATCTAGAGTTGCTGATCGGAATGCTTAGATTCTAAGAGGGAAGCAGTGTAACGGAAGAGTTAACATCGACCGACCGCAAGTACCGCTTCTATCTCGACATAACCGAAACGAATCTGAAGGGAACACGATATGTACTGGAAGCGGTGAGGAGAGGCGTGCGGAAATCGCAGGAACGTCAGTAAAATAGAGATGACGAGTCTAGAATTTTCCAGAATAACGTTATTGTATATTTAAGCGGCGCACGACGTTATTTTTATTTAGTGTATAAGACAAATTTAAACTGAAAAGTTGTAAATAAAGCGTATATAAATCGAACGGTTTTATTTAACTGTAGCTCGCTACAGTATCATTAATAACTCTAGAGGTTGATGCGACAATAATAATTATTTATGATATAAGTGTTAAAAGTACACGTTTAAGGCACGCATGTGAAAGTTTGCAGAATGAGCGATAGCGAGTTCTGCAATTCACATGAGTGCCTTAAAAATGTACTTTTTAACACGCATATCATACAATATTTTTTCTACAAACGTAATTACAGGACAATATCTACAAAAACTTTTACTTGAACTTGACTGACATTCCATTTTTATATTTTTTTTACATTACATCAAAATTATCTATACGGTCAATACGAACTTCAGTGCTTTAAAAATATTTTAAAGCACTAGTGCCTTAAAGTAGCATTTTTAACGCTCGTATGGAGTGCTAAAAATTGCATTTTTAACACGGTTGTAGAAAAACGTAGTTAAGATTAACTTAGTTATTTGCGAAATACACACCTCTGTTATTAAATGAGCTAGATAAACTCATATTTTGGGTCTCTAATGACGTTTGCTAAAATGATATCTAAACCATATTTTATTAAGAACAACAATTAATGGTCACTATAATTCCTATTTTCAAAGTATCAATTAAAACTTTATTAAAAATTGCCCTTTATACTTTCTATTAAACAGCAGTAATTAATTTTTTTCTATGCGACTATCAAAGTTTACTACAATCCCATTAAACGAAAGATTTATTTTCGTCCTGACCCAATCAACAAACGTAACAGTTGTTTATTTTTTAAGCACAACAAGGAAGTAGTTACCAATTAACAAGGTCTTTAAAATCTAATTTTTTTCTTTGTAATGAACGAGATGTAATCTTTAGTAATAATAAGGGAGCAGAAAATCATTTAAGAACCGCTATGTGGACTTTTACATTAACTATAAACGTTTATTAGAGTTCTAATTTATATTTCGTCCGTCACGAATTGCAAGAATGTCATCGAGTACATGTTGTTAACTAGGATAAGTTCAAGAATTTTTCTTTATGAGGTATATCTTTATGAGCTATAACAAATTATTTCTCTGAAACTGCTTATTTCTATAAAAATATGTACATACTTCTGTATGATAGTTAACGCAATCAGTTGGTGATCTTTTTTGTATATAGAAGCAAAAGTTACCTTTTGTAATTGTGATCTTCAAACTTATGGTGCCAGTTTAGTAACCAGGGGGAGTTTTGTGGGTTATAACACCGCCATTGCGATGTACTTTGAGCTCTATACGCTTAACGCCATTACTATTCCATACCCCCCAGAGACCCTCCAGTAGTTGTAACCCCCTTTTCCCTTAGGATCATCCTGGTTACGCCATTGTCTGGTGCCAGTTGCTACTGTCCATTTTTATTTTTTATCATAAATTGTTGGTCAATTATCAGTAAATACAGATCTTAATAGATAAGATAAAGGCAGTTTTTGTTTATATTCGATTCAGAGTTGGACCACCATCTCCATATAGCTATTTCAGCATCCTCATGCCTCCTCAATTAGAATAATTGAAATAAAAATATAATAAACAATATTTTAAATCCAAGACTTTTCGTTAATAAACTGCTTTCTGGCTGCATCCCGTATCTCCGGATTTTACAATATATAATCACAGAGACGACGAAAATAGGAGAAAGCAAATAGAGGACACTTATAGGCCACGCATTTACCTTCTCTTCGTCTAGGAAAAGGACCGAAAGACAGTTTCTAAATACTCAAGCAAGACTGAGTAAAATGGAAATGCCTGAAAAACAAAAACTGCCTTTACCTTTTCAAGGGGGTTACAACTACTGGAGGGTCTCTGAGGGGTATGGAATAGTAATAGCGTTAAGCGTATAGAGCTCAAGGTACACCCCAATGGCGGTGTTATAACCCACAAAACTCCCCCTGGTTACTCCACTGGCACCAGAAGTTTGAAGATCACCATTACAAAAGGTAACTTTTGCTTCTATATACAAAAAAGATCACCAACTGATTGCGTTAACTATCATACAGAAGTATATACATATTTTTATAGAAATAAGCAGTTAACAGAGGAGGCATGAGGATGCTGAAATAGCTATATGGAGATGGTGGTCCAACTCTGAATCGAATATAAACAAAAACTGCCTTTATCTTTTCCATTTTTACTCAGTCTTGAGTATTTAGAAACTGTCTTTCGGTCCTTTTCCTAGACGAAGAGAAGGTAAATGCGTGGCCTAAGTGTCCTCTATTTGCATTCTCCTATTTTCATCGTCTCTGTGATTATATATTGTAAAATCCGGAGATACGGGATGTAGCCAGAAAGCAGTTTACTAACGAAACAGATTTTAATATTGTTCTGAAGCTTTTTCCTTGTGGCATTTTTGTAATCAACTATTCTAAATGGGAAATAAACCACAATTAAATTAAAAAAATTATTTTATTAACGTTTCGACGTCCACATCGGATGTCGTTGTCAAAATACAAATTATAGCGATCTTATATACGTTTACAACTGTTACGAGATTTCGATAGCTTCTATTATTAAAACATTATTTTCATTAAAAATTTTGGCTCAAATTAAAATTTTCATTGGCTCAAATCCATCTTTGTCGCAATACCTAAAAAACACAATGCGAGAAAACGCTCAAAATATCGATTAATTAGACTAATGAGCCACACTCTTAAAATTTTCCTAAGAATACTTCACAGCAGAATTAGACGCAAATGCGAAAAAGATCTCGAAGATACTCAATTTGTTTTTGGAAATGCTGTGGGAACCAGGAAGGCATATTTTGCGCTAAACATCATATTACAAAAATGCCTTGACCAAATAAAATAATATGTATTTGCATGTTTCGCGGACATCGCAAAGGCATTCGATAAAGTAAAGCATGTATAATTAAGGCATTAAGGCTTAGATGACAAAGATATTCGTGTCATCAAAAATCTGTACTGTAACCAAACTGCTATCGTAAAAATTGGAGATAACTACACTGATGAAATCTCCATACAACGAGGAGTCAGACAAGGTTGCAATTTGTCGCCAACACTGTTCAATGTTTACTCGGACCAGTTATTTAAAAATGGACTTGAGGGATAGACAGGTGCTTAAATACACAGACGATACAGTAATTCTATCAGATAGTATTGAAGGTTTCCATGTCTCCAAATTCTGATTGATCGTATTCACGAGGTAGGAGAGGAAATGGGCATTAAAATAGTCTCAAACAAAACCAAATTTTTAGTTTTTTGTCGTGACCCACATCCAGATGGAGAGCTTCAATTAAATGGAGTCAAAGTTAAGAAAGTTCACAAAATGACATATTTGGGAACTGTGATAACGAACCAACAAGATACAGACATAGAAATATAGAAATAAAACTTAGAATAGCAGTGACTAAAACTTATTTTATGAAAATGAAATCATTTCTTTGCAATAATCATCTCAGTTTAGAACAAAGACAAAGAATGGTTAAGTGCTATGGTTGGTCTGTACTTTTGTATGGTGCAGAAGTGTGTACGCTAAAAGTATCGATCATGAACAGAATTGAAGCATTGGAAATGTGGATTCATAGATGGATGCTGAAGATACCTTGAACAGCAAGAAAAACTAATGAAGGAGTACTAAGGAGGGTCAACAAAGATAGAGAACTGCTAAAGACTGTTAAACACCGAAAAATGTCTTATCTGGGACATATAGTGAGGGGAAGTCGATATAAAATATTACAACTTAGACGCAAAATAGAGGGCCGTAGAAATGTAGGAAGAAATCCAGTTTCTTGGTTAAAAAACATTCGTGAATAGACTCAGATATCAAATGCAGGAGGATTATTCCATATTGCAGATGATCGCTGCGTTGGCAATCACCATTGCCTTCGCAATGGTGATCGCCAACATAGGATAATTCTAATATGGCACGTGAGGAAGAAGATAGAAAAGCTGAAATCTAACAGATTACTAGGGACCTAAAATATTGAATAGAAGAATAATAAAGATCAATATATTTGTACACAAAAAGTACTGCTATGTTAATTAAATAATGCCTGGGGAAAAATTTAAAAGCACAACTTATTTAAATACTAAAAGCTTTAAATAGTTCCTAGCAATCTAGAACAAAAATCCATAAATAATCCGAATTGATTAATACATTCATTTGTCTGTCGCCTGGAAATAAAGAATAGTAGTCGCTTAGCTCTTCATAAACACCGAGATATTCCATTTTAGATAACAATCACAAGTGAGGCGAACAAAGAGGAAACAGATCGAAAGCAATCACAACATAATTGAAGTCATATTTTCACATTTCAACAGCATTGCTCGATTTATTACTTCATAATGTAATGAATGTCGGCGCAGAGGCGAGGTATTGCGGTAGTGAGCTGCTCACTTGTAAACTACAATGGATTTTCTTTGTTACATTTTAATCTCTGAAGTGTCTTTAAATGCATTTCTCGATCTTGATGAGAAATTGGCTTAAAAATTGTGGTACCGTTTTTATGAGTTATGCGTTCATTATCTAGTCCAAGTGATCCTGTAGTCCATATACTCACGGTTTTTGCTTCGAATTTTAAAGAACCGCTTGGAATTTATTGAAATTTGGCAAACACATTGCTAGCATGTAAAAAAAATGATATTGTGCCGATGTGTGCTTTGAGCCTGGGAGTGAGTACCACCCCTTCTCGGGGGGTGAAAAACATGCGTCCAAAATAAAGCCGGAAGTAGATAAACTAATAACTGGTAGGGGAGCAAAGTATGCTAAATGTGCAGTCACTCGAGCGTTATGGGGACCTATTGGTCCCCATAACGCTTTGTCCATTGGACGTGTCCACGTTTTGTCAATTGGACAAAAAAAGTAAAGTTTTCCATTTTAGTGGGGACTTTCCATTTTTAATTTAATTTTCCATTTCCAACAATCGTTTTTTTTAGATTATAGCGCTATCTATCCATAATTCGAAAAAATGTTTCGAATAAAAGTTACTTATTTTTACATAAGCAATCCAAATCTGCAATAAAAAATGGGGGCTCCTATTTAAGACTTTACAGTAACCCCCACTCCACGTCCGTGAGGGGTAGCGTTTGGTGCCATTCGATAGATTTTTAAAAAATATTGAGCACGTATTTTTTAGTTTTTTGATCTCCCATCCATTTCGCGAAATATTCGCTTTTTCTTGTGAAACTTTGGGACTCACCCATTTCCTTACGCCCCGCTCAAATCGTCAGATTTTTAAATACACTGTTTTGCATGTATTTAACTTACCTTATCTTAGTCTGACGATTTCGAGTTTTTCTAAGATTTTCTTTTCATACTTTAAAAGAACTTGTTGCTTTTAATTCATACATACCAAGTTTGGAAGAAAAAACTAATAAAACACGAAATAAATCTCTTTACAGTTAAAAAAATAGGTTAATTTATTTACGTTAAACCCATGATATTAAAAATAAAAAAAATAATTTCAAATGTTGAAAATGTTCGCTGTTCACCTCCTGACAACGTGCAAGCCTATAAATAAATTTGTGAGTCACTTTTTGCAAGATTTTTCCACGTATTAGTTCACATTCATCAATTATTCTTTGTCTCAAATCCTGCTAGCATGTTAGTCGCCTAACGTAAATACGTGATTGTAGATAACCCCAAAGAAAAAAAATCTAACGGGTTGAGGTACGGAGAACGAGCGGGCGACTCTATGAATCCTCTACGTCCAATCCATGGATTTGGAAAATTCACTTCCAAAAAATTAAAATTCATCATAACCGATTAATTATCATTAATATTTCAATACGATCTTTTTCACTGAAATGAACCATTTTTAATACAACTTATTTCTGTCAATTACTTCAGTAACAGTTTTACCTACTATACTAAATTCAAATAAGTCATGCAGTGCATGTAAACAACAATTTTAGTCTACAGTATAGATGGTACTCGTTTATTTCCTACTACATTGTATTAATACAAAAAATTATCTACATACACTTTTTAACAAATTTTTTCTACCAAATTTGGTATGTATGAATTAAAAATAACAAGTTCTTTTAAAATCCGCAAAAATATACAGGGTGTCCCATTTAAATTAAATAAGTTAGGGGTATTTTCCGGTGCAACCGGAAGTGGAGTAGTAATAAAAAATATAGCAACAGATGCCTTTTGCGTCACTGTACTTGCATGCAAAGTTTCATAAATATTGTTCTTTTCGTTTCAAAGATATTTGCTTGATTCCATACTTTATCCCAACCCAGTATATGATGCAGCATTTAAAAGAAATTTAAATTTAAAAGTTGTTTTTGAAAAGTTTCTAATTTTAAAGGGAGTATATAATTTTTTATTACTTATATAATGTTCGAGAAACACTAATATTTTCGATGAAAGCCAACGATCAAAAAGAAGAGACAGAGTATAAGCAACCAAAAATCACCATGAATGACGTACCTTGCATACGCGTATACAAGTAGAAGAAGAACCTTTGTGTATCGCCGGCCGATACAATTTAAATCCGGTATTTCATTATACCGAAGGGCATTATGCTGTCTGACCCATCACGGACTCGTCCTGTTAGCGAACCTGATTTATTCCATTTCGGCCAGCATTGTCTCTATACCGAGTGTTTTACATTTGGCGGCGGGAAGCTCCATAATGGCCTTTCTTCCCAGCCTTTCTCGCTAGCCGACTCACACAAAAAATATACATTTTGATGCCGATTTTGCTGATTTTTATCTGTCGCTCTGGTAAATATTGACTAAATGTCTGATTTTTTCTACAGAAGAAGCTGTTGTTCCATCTAGCATAATAAAAAAAACCGTTACTAAACCATGATATCACACTATTATTATTTTTTCATAAACATTGAAACTCAAATTACACCTTTTTGTATGTACCTTATAACTGAAAGTATATTTTGTTGCTCAGGCAAATACTCAGTACTTTGAATTATTAAGCTATCTGACAAGTATTTTGCCTAATACCTTTTGCAAAATAACTTGTATATTTCAAAATTGCAAAATACAAATTTTTCTACCATTAAGAAAGTCTTCGGTCCTTGAATACGCCTTTAAAATGCTAAAGTGGGAAAATATAGGAATACAAATAGATGGAGAAATGCTCAATCATCTGCGTTTTGCTGACGATATAGTGCTTATTACCGAAGATCTGGGTGAAGCACAACAAATGCTACTAGAATTAGAGAACGTATCTTCAACAATAGGTCTAACAAAAATGAACATCAATAAGACCAAATTTATGACAAATTTAGTTCCCAGCGAACACCTAACCATCCAAAATCAAGTGGTAGAATTGACAGAAAAGTACATACATATATCTCGGTCATGAAATCAGAATAAGCAAGGACAATCAGACTTGCGAATTTCAACGACGAATAACACTTGCTTGGGCGGCGTATGGTTCACTAAGAGACATCTTTAAGAGCAACATCCCGACAGCTATGAAACGGAAGACATTTGACCAATGCGTTCTTCCTATACGAAAGATCGATTCTCGGCATGACAGAAAAAGACAAAATAAGGAACCAAGACTTAAGGAAAAGAACGGGTATCACTGATGTCGTTGAACGTATAGCCAAGCTGAAATGGAATTGGGCAGGTCACATAGCGCGACTGAAAGACTCAAGATGGACCAGAAAACTAATTGACTGGCGCCCAACAGAAGACAAACGCAGCAGAGGACGACCACCAACACGCTGGATGGACGACATTAACAGAATATCCAAGAAATGGCAACAAGAAGCACAGAACCGTGAAGAGTGGCGAAGAATGGGAGAGACCTATGTCCAGCAGTAGACAGAAGAGGTTGCATGATGATGATGATGATGATAAAGAAAGTATTCTTCTTCTTCTTTTTGTGTAGACATGACTCTGTGTAGTCTGTTTTTTCAGTGTGTCTCCAGTAAATTGTACTTCCATCGCTTTCGCGATATTTCCATTCATCGTCTTCTTATTGGGGAACCGTCTCTCGCCGTTCTTACTACCCTATTTGTTGTCATTCGGCTTATGTGGTCATTCCATTCTATTATTCTCTTTCTTATCCAGTTACTAATGTTATCCACCTTGCATCTCCGTCGTATATATGTACTTCTAGTTCTGTCCCATAGAGTCTTACCATCGATTTTTCGAAGGGTTTTCATCTCTGCTGTTTCAAGCAATATTTTGTCCTTGCTGTGTCAGGTCGTGTTTCTGTCGTGTATGTTATTATTGGTCTGATCACTGTTTTGTAAATTCTGCCTTTCATTTCTTTTCCGATATATTTACTGTTTGCATCCATATTGTTTCATTCAGGCAACCTGCGACTCTGTTTGCTATATTCACTTTGCATTGTACAATGTATAGTCCGTCCGCTATAACTTTTCCCATGCGGTACGATCCATTTTCAATCAAATTAAGTCAAAGCAGAAAGTGAAACGTACGCCGACGTGTGTAGTATATAGTATACAGTATACAAAATGTATATGAACATCGACGTTCGTTTCAATTTATGTTTTGACTTAATTTGATCGAAAATGAATCGTACCGCATGGGAAAAGTTATAGCGGACGGACTATACAAGTTTACATGCCTACTAAATGAGAATCAGCTTGACAACATTGCCACTCTTCACAGCAGCGGCCGTGAAAGGTAATATTAGGCAGGTACTTGTAGAGGATTATCGCTGTTAACTGCTGTGGAATACTAAAGCTGATGATACTATTTCTCCTAAGGTATTCTCCCTATCTCCCAATTTACCTGTGTCCTAAAAGATATCTTTAAAAACTTGTAATGCGATTAAAGGGCATTAATATAGAATATACTCGTCAGACTCACTCTTTACAGATGATATATAGAGTGTCCCAAAAGTAGTGGAACGATCGAATATTTTGCGAATTAAACATCGGATCGAAAAACTGAAAAATACGTTTTCAATCATTTTCAATAATCTATTCAGTGACACCAAACACCAATCCCCACTACACCCCCTGGAGGTGGGGTGGGGGGTAACTTTAAAATCTTAAATGGAAATCTCAGTTTTTCTTGCAAATTTGGATTCGTTACGTAAAAGTAGGCAACTTTTATTCAAGACGTTTTTTCGAACTGTGGATAGATGGCGCTATAATTGGGAAAAACGCTTTATCCTGATACCATAGGTAAATTATAGAAACGGTCTAATATCTCACGAAATACACTTCCAAATGAGAAACCAAAAAACAGATTTTTAATCTTTTTTGAAAACCTATCGAATAACACCAAACATGACCCTCCACCCAACCCCCTGTATGTGGGGTGCGGGTAACTTTAAAATCTTAAATAGCAACCACACTTTTTATTGCAGATTCGGATTCGTCATAAAAAATTAAGCAACATTTATTCGAAACATTTTTTAAAATTTCTGATAGATGGCGCTAATAAATCGAATTTTTCCAATTAAGGCGCCATCTATTAACAATTCTAAAAAATGTTTCGAAACAATGTTACTTAATTTTTCATGATGGATCGGAATCTGTAATAAAAAGTAGGGATTGCTATTTAAGATTTTAAAGTTACCCCCCACCCCACATTCAGGGGGTGGGTTGGAGGGTCATGTTTGGTGTTATTCGATAAGTTTTCGAAAAAGATTAAAAATCTGTTTTTTAGTTTCTCATTTGAAAGTGTATTTCGTGAGATATTAGACCGTTTCTATAATTTACCTATGGTATCAGGATAAATCGTGTTTCCCAATTATAGCGCCATCTATCCACAGTTCGAAAAAATGTCTTGAATAAAAGTTGCTTACATTTATGTAACAAATTAAAATCTGTAAGAAAAACTGGGGGTTTCCATTTGAGATTTTAAAGTTACCCCCACCTAGCGTTACCAGGTGTCCCGATTTGCGCGGGACGTCCCGATTTTCAGGGGTCTGGGGACGCGTACCGATTTGTACCTAATCGGGACACTAAATGTCCCGATTTTCACCCACGAAAACCAATTTCAGGAGGACTTGCAGTGAATTTTATAACTATGTTATAAAAACAAGACACTCCTAAAAGCGGCAAAATCGAATGAAAAATATAATTTTAATAAAAAATAAATAATTTACTTGATCTACGATTTTTTTGTAATTTCGTCTGATTATTATTATTATGTAGGACCTTGTAGTCCAGTAAATGAACGGGAAATACGGCGATACCGTGTAATTTTCAGGATCAACTCCGAATTGCATGAAAATTTGGGGGGTGACAGTCACCCCTAGTTGGGGGTGACAAAACGCGCATTTAAAATAAGTCCGGAGATGGATAAATTGACTAAGTAATTCTAGTTCTATAGAATTTTACTTAGTTAATACTTTTCGAGTTATTTACGATTGAAAATGTTTATTTTTTGAAAAAAGAATCACGCTTTCAGGCGATTTTCACAAATAACTCAAAAAGTAAGTATTTATCGAAAAAAAAAATTCTTAGCAATAATGTAGCATAATATAAAAAAATTAAAAAAATTGTGAACTCGTAAAGTCTATAGACCCAACAAAAGCAAAGTTGTAGCTCATGAAAAATATGTTCTTATTCATCAAATTCCAAATCAAATATTTCAACGTGAAATAACCAAGAAGTGAAGCATTTTTCGGGAAAAACCAATTAAAACTTTTTTAATAAAGCTTTATTTTTATGTTTTATAAAAGTTTCTAGCACCAAAACTAAGCGAGTTATGGTCAAAATCAAGTTGACTCCGTTTTTTTGGTAAAAAAATCGTGAAAATCTCCCCCTACTTAGCACCCCAAATGAAATTAATCGTTACCGCTTTACAAACAATTTACTTTACTGAAGTATTTTTTACATGATTGAAAGGCCCGAACGAGTCACTAATCACAAGTGTATGCAAAATATGAACAGCCATATTTTAACCAATTTTTGTCTTACAGAAAAACAAAATGAATCTATCATATTTATAAAAGCAAAACTTACCTACTTTTTACTCATTGAGATTTTTAGTATCCCTAATACTTTTTAAGTTATTTTGAAAGAAGGCATTTTCCAATATTTTTGAAAAATTTGTTTTTACTATAAAACCAATTTTTTTCAAAACTAAGCACTCCCAACCGGTAAACCTTACAGATCGTATAAACAATACACATATAAAATAAATGGTAAAGCGGTAACGATTCATTTTATTTACGGTGCTAAATAGGGGGAGATTTTCACGATTTTCTTTACCAAAAAAAGGGGCCAACTTTATTTTGAGCGTAACTCGCTTAGTTTTAATGCTAGAGACTTTTATATAAAACAAAATTAAAGATTTTTTAAACGCTTTAAAAAATTTTAATAGGTTTTGCCCGAAAATTGCTTAATTTTTTGGTTATTTCAAAATGAAAAATTCGATTTGGAATTTGACGAATAAGAACGAATTTTTGATGAGCTACAACTTTGCTTTTACTGGTTTTATCGACTATCTGCAAATACAATTTTTTTTTCTTTTTTACATTTTTGCTAAGAATATTTTTTTCGATAAAATTACTCAAAAAGTATTAACTTAGTTTAAAAATTATATAGAACAAAAGTTTTTTGGAATTAGTCAGTTGATCCATTTTGGGACTTATTTAAACGCGCGTTTTTTCACCCCAAGAAGGGGTGAATGCCACCCCCCAAGTAAAAGCAACCAACAGTACAAGTTCAACTTTGAAGTAGACAGTAAGTATGTAGAACCTAAAACCAGATTTTCATTAAATTCGGAGTTGACTCTGAAAATTACACTCCAACTGCCAAAACGGTCATTTACTGGGCTATTATTGTTTATTTGTCCCGATCTACAACCCTAAATCCCGATTTGTTTTTGCCTATGTACCGATTAAAAACAAATCGGACCTGGCAACACTACCCCCACCCCACCTCCAGGGGATGTAGTGGGGGTTGGTGTTTGGTGTCATTGGATACATTTTTGAAAATAATTGAACACGTATTTTTCAGTTTTTCGATCCGATGTTTAGTTCGCGAAATATTCGACCGTTCCACTACTTTTGGGACACCCTGTATAAACCTTTTATTGGAACAATCCGTATTCGCTAAAAGTATGATTAAAGTACGGATTACATTAAGGACCTCAGAGAATTATACTTATTATCCAATTTCAGAACAATCATGTCTACACAAAAAGAAGAAGAAGAACTTAGAAATGAATCTTCATAAGACACAACTTTTGTTGTTATATCGATAATAAAATTATTGTTTTATTAGTTCATTTTATTCCATCACACGCATTTTGAATAATTGACTTTTGCCTTATAGTAGTGGAGGCAAGTATGCTAAATTTGCAGTTACTCGAGCGTTATGGGGACCGATTGGGTTGTGAAGATTAGGTCATAAAAAAAAGTTAAGTAAAGTTTTTCATTTTAGTGGGGACTTTATAGCGCCATCTATCCATATAATTCGAAAAAATGTCTCGAATAAAAATTACTTATTTTTACGTAATGAATTCAAATCTGCCATAAAAAATAGGGGCTCCTATTTAAGATTTTAAAGTAACCCCCCACGCCACCTCCGTGGGTGGTCGTGTTTGATGTCATTGGTCATTCGATAGATTTAAAAAAAATATTGAACACGTGTTTTTCAGTTTTGTGATCTGATTTTCATTTCTCGAAATATCGCCGAGTTCCTATTTAAAATTACAAAATTACCCCCCATCCTTCTCCGTCCATGTTTGGTATCATTCGACCGATGTTTGAAAAATATTGAACACGTATTTTTTAGTTTTTCGATCTGACATTTTCTTACCCGCTCAAATCGTCAGATTTTTGAAATATACACTGTTCTCTATGTACTTAACTTATCTACCTTATCTTAATCTAACGATTTCGAGTTTTTCTAAGGATAGATTTTTTTTCGGACCCACCTTAACGAAGTCCCCTGTATTAAGAGTCCATATAGGGTAGAGGTACATTTACAGGGTACAAGGTTTCTCCCTATGTGATTTTCTGACGCGCTCTAGTAACTGCAAAAATTCCCGCTTAGGCTCCCCTACCATTATGCGGCATTTAATTTTAATAACTTCTAGATAAGGCCTCTAAATTAATTTATAGAAATTGTGATTTATAACTTTACTACAAGAAATTGAAATATTGCTATGCATATAAATTATTCAAAACCTTGGAATAGTTGTGTATCATATTTTTAATATTATTTTTAATTTTCGTGAGATTTTTGCATAATTAATCAAAAAAGTCAATACTAGTGTTAATATAAGCACGATTAAATATATTAGATTTAATTGGTTTTGTACGATGTTTTTCAAATACAAACAGTAAAATCAGAACACGGAAGCTTTAACTATATTTCTTTAGGAATTTTAATTGATGAATTATGATGAATAATGAAGCATACGGTTAGACGATTAGGATTACATATAATTTTTAAATGGCGATGATTTATAGTGCCCACATTAATCAAATGTATAGAAGATACAAGCATATTTTCGAAAAAAAGAAGGTCTTTGAGAAATACTTATTTCTTATTTCTAATTAGTCCCCAGTACACCGTTCTTTTTTGAAAATAGAAACAAAAGTCTCAAAAATGGTTTTAACTGGTTCGTTTGAGCGAGTCTACCACTTTCTGAAAATTTGCAACACCTAAACCTGTAGCTCTAGCGCGGTTACGTTTTGTTATCGCAAAACTATAATTTTTATATAGTATATTCAGTAAGTACAGAAGTAGTTTTAACTTTCAAATAAAACACGTTTATTAAAAAAATTAGTGTCCGACAAAAAAATCACGCAAACTTATAAAAAACGAAAGATAAGAGTAATGAAATGGAAGGAAATCTTAAATACCATGAAAACAAGAAAATCGGAATATCTCGGACATACTACGCGTGGAGAGAGACAACTTGCTCCAATTGATTATGCAGGGAAAAATAAAAGGAAAAAGAAGCATAGAGAGACGTAGAATACGGATATACATCAAATGAATATTTCAGAGCAGTCATCTCTAAAGTCCGAATAGCTATGATGATTACCGACCTCTTGAAGAAGACGACTGGTACCAATAGAATCGGTTAAATTATATTAAGCATTCTTGTATATGGTATGAAGAAAAAGTGCTGGTATTAAAAAACAAAAGAAAGTAAAGATTTTTAAAAAAAGCCAATAGCTTGAATCACCTAACACTACATCGACCGAAGAAATAACCTTTTCAAGCTTTTAAAGGCGATAAAGGTGAAGACAAAGAGAATCAAATAAGAATATGGACGAACTATTGAAGAATTACAAATAATGAGCCTATCACAATCAAAACCTGCTAAATCCTAAATTTTTCGTTTTCTAAAAACGAAAGGTTTTCAAAAGGTTCTAAATCCTCTTCAAAATACCTCTGAAATGTTAACGTAAAATCAAACCCTACTATGTCCATAGTTTTATAAACAATAAAATACTTCTTGTTCTTGTATATTTTGTATGTTTTCCTATTAGTCCAGGGCGCATCTGTTTTGAGATGGAAGTTGAGAGGTGACTCAATTTTTTTTACAGCAATTGCTTGAAAGTAACTCAAATAATAATATTTGAGTTATCCTCCCATTCAAAATGGTCCGGAACATTGTTTAAATAATCAAAATGTCAAAGTATGAAGGAAAAATTCGATTTTTTTATTGGTTTTTTGATTATAACTTTAAAACTATTCATTTCTGGGAAAAGTTGAACTGACATAAACGTTGCGTAATTAAATTTCCTACACTATAGAATTGGTCAAAAATTTAAAAAATAGTCACCCTTGTTGCAAAATAGCAATAATTGCGAAAAAAACATACAAAAACAAGTATTCGCATTTTACGTTTTTCAACCATGTATGCTACACTTAGGACCTTCATGTTTTACCCATAAAAACTTTATGATATAGTAAAACAACACTGTAAAAGTCGATTTCCACCAAAATTTCTTCCAATCTTTATCTAATATATTATTTTCTTACTCTATATTTTGTTGTATTTTAATATTTTAATTCCACAAAAATCAAACTAATTTTATTATTGTTTGTGAAATATTGTCTAAACAATTGCATGTGTTTAAAAATAATAAACTTTTATTCTCTAAGTTAAAGTATATGAACAAAGAAAGTTTTTGCTAAAAAAAGTGTTATTTCAAAGGATAGAGTATGTGTTTTTTGTTGAAAAAATTCAACTTGCTATCTGCTTTATTTTCAGCCCTGTAACATTTTGAAAAAATGATTTTTTTTTGCGAAAGCTAGATTGCAAAATTTATTTTGCAAAATCTATTGAACCGATCTTAATGACATTTACAGTATTGTTTTACTGTATCATGAAGTTTTTCATGGTGAAATATGAATGTCCTAAGTGTAGCATAAATGGTTGAAAAACGTAAAACTCGAATACTTGTTTTTGTATTTTTTCGGAATTATTGCTATTTTGCAACAAGGGTGACTATTTTTTAAATTATTAACCAATTCTATCTTGTAGGAAATTTAATTATGCAACTTTTATATCAGTACAACTTTTCTAGTAAATGAATACTTTTAAAGTTATAATCAAAAAATAATATAAATCATTTTTTGACATTTTAATTATTTAAACAATGTTCCGGACCTTTTTGAGAGGGAGGATAGTTCAAATATTATTATTTGAGTTATTTTCAAGCAATTTCTGCAAAAAAATTTGAGTCACCTCTCAACGTCCAAATGTACTAATATTTTTACAGATGCGCCCTGGTCTATATCGAATTGGTTCAATACGTACTTTTATTGCATTATTTGCTCCTAGAAGCATTTGAAAATAAGCAATATTATGTGGGCTTTGAATCAAATTCTGTTAAATCCAAACTAAAAGTTCAAATTTCTGAAGATGTAAGGGGCATGCAGAAAAATTACTTTATACCAAATTAGTGTGCCATTTTATGACATTTATTGATACCACTTTGATTAAGAAATGATGGATACTTTTTGGGAAATCTATATTTTTAATGTTTTTATAGTCTCCTGAAAAATTTCAAAAAATGGATCTAGCAGGTTTTGATTCTATAGGCCTCAAATATAAGGTTTGCTCTAGCATGTAGTTTTGTATGGTTTGGCACCAGATTATTGTACTGCTCTACTGCGCATGTTCAATCCACAAACTGGTAACAAACTGTTTTTTGCTAGAACGCTTTTTTATCGGAGTAAATACCAACGTCAAATTATTTGTTTTTATTTATAATTTTGAGGTTAGATTAAAAATACATTTTTTTATAAGTATCCAAATTTCCAAGATTTATGGTAAATATTGAAAACTAATGTTATAAACGTAAATAATGGTAAGTAACATAGTCAAAACATATCACTTTCATTTAAAATTTGTAAACGTCAAACAAATAATTCCACTGCGCAAGTGCAAAGTGAAAATCCGAACAAAATCCGCAAACTCTTTTGACCGTTTTAAGCCAGTTTCCAAATCAAAATTTACTCTTGTTAGAACGCCCGACTAGTAGTTTCAAACTAGTAATTGGTGTGCTTGAACGCAATTAAACAAATGAGCATGCTTCTGATAGTTTCAAACCGTTTGAAACTGATGCTAGAACAAACCTTAGATAGATGCATACTAATGCTAATCCACGACGTACACTACATCAGGTGAAGGACAACAAAGTTCATTAAACAGATTGTGGACTGAATATAAGTAAAACGTATTCATTTAAATAAGATACATTCTCTAATCTACTTAATTATCTACGCGCATACAAACACTTTTCCGTCTTAGGTCTTGTTGAAAAGGAATTTTTAGATTATCTGTTTTAAATTCAGTACAACCATATTCATTATTTTAAGTTGTGTAGGCATTCATCATAAATATTAAATATAATTCGAGGTTGTTATCGAGACAATCAGCTTAATTGAAGTAATGCGTCCACTTTTCATCTTCTGCTTTGACAGGTGGATTTACGAGTGCGCAATGCTGATACTTCGACACATCGGACGGTGTGGTACCAGAGTGGTACTTCGAACGGAAACAGCTCGCTTGCTGATAAATCAAGAGGGCGCGACAGTATATAGAAACGGCAACTGTCAATTTGTTAATGCACTTTAGGAGTCATTTACTGACGCATTGCATTAGTTTTTGCGGTGCGTATTACTAAAAAAGAGCTATAACTGTGGCAAATTTAGTTTTTTGTCAGGGGCGTCATTTGATAGGGTCACGGGGGAGGGGGCATTTGCCCCCCACTGGCCCTGAAAATGACTGAAATTTACAAAAAAAATAGATCAATTTTGTATTATGTTTGCATATATAATGTATTGTATATATAATGCTTGCCCCCCTATCAAAATTTCACATGACGCTTTTGTTTTTTGCACTACGTAGTAGTTAATTACTAACAGAGAACCACATGGATATACTAGTATAATTATTAAACGAAATTTACTGTACCGGGGAAATTCCCAAAGAATGGCTAATGTCTGAGTTTATCAAAATATCCAAAAAACCCAACGCAATGAAATGTGAGGAGTACTGGACGATCGGTTTGATGAACAATGTTTTAAAAGTTTTCTTACTAGTGATCCATGAACGGTGTGTCTACAGAAAACTAGACGATGCAGGGCCTATTTTACCACTAGGCCCGTGAGGCACCTGCCTCGGGCCCGTATTTGAATGGGGCCCGGAAAGATCACCAAACAAAACATGTTTATTAGTTACAATAACAAAACAAATTTTCAAAATTCTTTCGTTTTATGAACAGGCAATGATAAATGATAACCATAAGAGTTATAATTTAGTGGATAGGCGCAAACTTTCGGCTTCAATGCTCTTTAAGTACATTCGTTTTTTCGAATCGTCAAAAAACTAGTAAATATTTTAAAAAACTTTAGACGCAAAATGAAAGATTACATTATTACTGAGGGCCGAATGTCCCTTAGAATAAATAAAAAGTTTCTTTTGAATAAGATATGTATTTAAAATTAAAAATCACACTCAATTTTCTCTTTTATTCACCCCTGTAACTTATTAAAATAAACATTATCGAAGATTTCACGGACTTTCGGCCCTCGGTAGTAATGCAATCTTTCATTCTCCGTTTAAATTTTTCAAAAATACTTATTAGTTTTCTCAGGCTTGGAAAAAACGAATGCATTTAAATAGCATTGAAGCCGAAAGTTTGCGCATATCCCCTTAAACAATGTTTAATTGTTTAAATATAAATTTTATTTATTGTTAATAAAAATTTTATTTTCTTGTGCAACTATATTTCTATTAAATATTAATACATTTAAAAAAGTTATTATTATTAAATTATATTTAGGGGCCCGAAAATTGTGTAGTGCCTCGGGCCTGATTTTTAACCGACTGAAATTTAGAAAATGCTTTGGCACTAGCGAGGCATTATTTACTATAAAATCACTCATAGATCTGTGTCAAGATGAGAACTGTGACATATTCATATGTCTAGTAGACTTTGAGAAAGCCTTCGATAAAATACAACACAGAAGACAAACATATTACGAAAAACAGAAATAGATGATCAGGATGTGAGATAATTATAAATTTATACCGATGCCGATACCGATACCGATATCAGAAAGCCATAATTTGAGTAGATCAACAAAAATCGAAGGAGATTCCAATAAAAATAGGAATACGACAAGGATGTGAACTATCCCCTCTACTCTTTAATATGTGCTCAGAAGATATGTTTAAAGAGGCTCTAGAAGACATCAATGAAGGAATATCAAATAACGGAACACTAGTGAATAATCTCAGATATGCAGCTCCTTGCAGATAGCAGAGAAGGGCTGCAAATTTTGGTTGATCGAACTACGCAGTACTGCGAGAGGTATAGAATGGATCTGAACACAAATAAAATAAAAATCATGATCGTCAGTAAGAACAAGATTAAAGACGAAACAATCTACGTTAAAAAGCTTTAGATAACGTCACTGGCGTAACAAACTCCATCGGGGCCCCCCGCAGAATTGGAAATGGGCCCTATTTAAAAAATTACTAAGTAAATGCGGCTTGTGTAACAAAAACGTATATGTGTTAGTGTATTCATATTCTATTTATAACAACTTATATTTTTTATCGTTATTGGCATAGAATAAAATAGAACAAAAATTAAGAGCGTAGGCGCAAAATTTCGTGCCAATGCTCTTTAAATGCATTCATTTTTTTTTTTCGAATCCTGAGAAACTAGAAAGTATTTTTGAAAAATTTAAATGCAGAATGAAAGATTACATTATTACCGAGGGCCGAAAGTCACTGAAAAGGTACAGGTGTGAAAAAAGAATATTTAGTATGATTTTTAATTTCAAATATTTCATTCAAAAAAAACTTTTTGTTTATTATAAGGGACTTTCAGCCTTCGGTAATAATGTAATCTTTCATTCTGCGTTTAAACTTTTCAAAAATATTTATTAGTTTTCTCATGATTCGAAAAAAAATGCATGCATTTAAAAGGTATCAGTCCGAAATTTTGCGACTACACTCTTTAAATGATTACATTATTACATAGTATTATTCTCTAAGATAAACAATTTTCTTCGTGCACTACTATCAGCAAATATATCCACAATTTTATTAATATCTATCTGAAGGGCAACTTCGTTTTCAAATACTTATAAGCGCTAGAGAAGATAACCGTCCTTCTAACATTGTACTACGGAGATATGGTTTTATTAACTTAAGTTTAGAAAAAGACCTCTCTGAACTAGCGATCGTGATGGGTAAAGTTGAAAACAAAATGTACGCATGACACACTTCTGGTATGCAATCACTAGTGCAATGAAAATCTATAAGAATAATTTTGGCTGCATCATAAATAGAGCTCGCCGATTCCGATTATGTCCTTAATGTTTTCTGAAAAATTGCAGTTGCTCCAAAAACTCATCATTTAAACTGACAAAAAATCGTTGTTCCCATTGTACATACATACTCATAAATTCAGCTTGAATTTGTTCAATGACTACATCGAGATTTACGAGAAACACGCCTACTCTATATTATAAATATAATATTACGTTTCTTCAGGGTTTGAGATGCGTTGATCATGTAATAATAATTCATCAAAATGCTTCTTACCAAACATTTTGATTTTAAAAGTACAGAGAAAGCCACAATTAGTAGCAAAATTTTTGGATTCTTATAAAAATGACGTAAATATAGTTTTTCCTAAAGATTTGATAAAAATTCTTTACAGGTATGTAAATATACTAAGTACTTTATTTTGTAAAATAGATGGGAAGGCAAATTCAAACTGTTCCATTTTACTTTTTAAATTATTAGCTGTCATTCTCTACTCACGATCTGTGGTACCTAGTTAATATATATAGTCCAGAAAGCCACTGCGCATCCGCTAGGGAAAATATTCTAATTCGGATTTTTTGCACAATCTTACTCAAAAAGGACCCCTTTTAACAAATTTGCATGTTGCCAGGACCAAAAGGTGGTCAAAAATTTTTTAAACGTTTTTTTTTTTGTTTTTTTCCTAAAATTATTTTTTTTGCATGGAAAAAAGTTTTTTTAGGTTTTTTGGATCAATCCAAACAGAAAAGGCCTTTAGTGACTTTTCTATAAAAATGATAGTTTTTGACATATAAGCGATTAAAAAATGAAAAATTGCGAAATCGGCCATTTTTAACCCTCAAGAACTATGTGAAAAACTGAAAATTTGAATGTTGCCAAGGTAATCCTGTCGCCAGGGGGGTACAACGGCCTCCTTAATTCAGATGGACTTTCAAAAGTTTTTTTTATATATTTTGACCCGTAGAATACGAATTTTTTGGGTAACAGTTGATCCGGATGTCGATAAGATTGTTATAGACAAAGAACTTGAGGAATTACATAACAGCGATTTCTCGCAAAACAAAACATATTTTTGTATTTTTTGGGTCATTTTAAGCAAAAAATATTCCTACAAGTTGTTTCGTAGAATGCATAGTTTTCGAGATAACCGCGGTTGAACTTTCAAAAAATCGAAAAATTGCAATTTTTGAACCCGAATAACTTTTGATTAAAAAATAAAGTAGCAATTCTGCTTACCGCATTTGAAAGTTTAAGTCAAATTATATCGGTTTTGATTATTTGCATTGCTAAATATTAATTTTTTTATTATTAAACTAATCTATAAACACATAGTGTTTCCCGTGCCTAATACATGCGTTTTAACGCATGCTACGTAGAAATTGCCTCGCTTGCACTCGTAGCTACTCTACCTACTCGTTCGATTTTAAATGAGAAATCATTGAAAACATCACTCACATACTAGGTGTTTATAGCTTTGTTTAACAATAAAATAATAAATTTCTAGCAATGCAAATAATCAAAACCGATATAATTTGACTTAAACTTTCAAATGCGGTAAGCAGAATTGCTACTTTATTTTTTAATCAAAAGTTATTCGGGTTCAAAAATTACAATTTTTCGATTTTTTGAAAGTTCAACGGCGGTTATCTCGAAAACTATGCATTCTACGAAAAAACTTGTAGGAATATTTTTTGCTTAAAATGACCCAAAAAATACAAAAAGATGTTTTGTTTTGCGATAAATCGTTGTTATGTAATTCCTCAAGTTCTTTGTCTATAACAATCTTATCGACATCCGGATCGACTGTTACCCAAAAAATTCGTGTTCTACGGGTCAAAATACATAAAAAACTTGGGTAAGTCCATCTGAATTAAGGAGGCCGTTGTACCCCCCCTGGCGACAGGACTAAGGTAAGTAGATATTCTTTAAACATCGATTGATGAAATCCCGAAGAGTTTTTTCAATACCATATTCAAAACTAGTTTGTTTTTTAATTGGTAATCAAGCGTGCGCGACACTATTTTCCACCGACAGTATGGTGCAAATGAAAGGAATAAATTCGTTATTTCGTAAACCGACGACTTTAAGGAAAAATCCCGAAACAGGTCGATTTTTATTTTTAAGTTATGATATTGTGGCGTATATCGTATACTAGTGACGTCATCCGTCTGGGCGTGATGACGTAATCGATGATTTTTTTAAATAAAAATAGGGGTCGTGTGGTAGCTCATTTGAAAGGTTCTTCAATTTTCTATTCAGTAATGTAAACATTTACATAATTATTTATACAGGGTGTCCTTCTACTTATTTTTTTGTCAAATAATTTATTTTAATAAAAATTTTTTGGGCACCCTGTATAAATAATTATGTAAATGTTTATATTACTGAATAGAGAGTTGAAGAACCTTTCAAATGAGCTAGCACACGACCCCTATTCTCATTTAAAAAAATCATCGATTACGTCATCACGTCCAGATTGATGACGTCACTAGTATACCATATATGCCACAATATCATAACTTAAAAATAAAAATCGACCTGTTTCGGGATTTTTCCTTAAAGCCGCCGGTTGACGAAATAATGAATTTATTCCTTTCATTTGCACTGTCGGTGGAAAATAGTGTCGCGCACGCTTGATTGGCAATTAAAAAACAAAGGAGTTTTGAATACTCTATTGCAAAAAACTCTTCGGGATTTCATCAATCGATGTTTAAAGAATATCTACCTTTCTTGGCAACATGCAAATGTTCAGTTTTTCACATAGTTTTTGAGGGTTAAAAATGGCCGATTTCGCAATTTTTCAATTTTTAATCGCTTATATGTCAAAAACTATCATTTTTAGAGAAAAGTCACTAAAGACCTTTTCTGTTTGGAATGATCCAAAAAACCTAAAAAAACTTTTTTCCATGCAAAAAAAATAATTTTAGGAAAAAACAAAAAAAAAAGTTTAAAAAATTTTTGACCACCTTTTGGTCCTGGCAACATGCCAATTTGTTAAAAGGAGTCCTTTTTGAGTAAGATTTTCCCTAGCGGATGCGCAGTGGCTTTCTGGACTAATACAGTGTTTTTAAAATTGACATGTAGTTCTGCTTTACACCAAGCTCAGTTTGAAATCTGGATGACCACCTAGTCACAGATAGCGTTTTTCGAGGAAGCGATTTTGGTTTTAACTTGTTCTGCATTGTTTGCTAAATCGAATCGAGGGAAGTTTTTGAAGATGTCCAGGCACTGTTTAAAAACGTTGCGTACGCATACGGAAAATAATATATCAATAACACATTTTTACATATATTAGACGACAAGATGGGGCCCCTGATATATCGGGGCCCTCCCGCAAGTTTCACGCTGCGGGGGTCTCTGTTACGCCCCTGGATAACGTATCCACATACATTTATTTGGGATATAACCTAAATGAACAATCGGGCCGCAGCCTTGAAATAAACCCACGCGACGCATTGAAATGACCAGAAGTGCTTTTAATAAAATGGAATTAGTATTATGCAATGGAAAACTGGGAATAAAAATTAGAACTAGAGTATTGAGATATTACGTATTATCTATCCTTTTTATATGGAGATAAAGCCTGGAAAATTACGGACGCAACTGAAAAAAGACTTGCCAGCTTTGAGGTACGGTGTTATCGAAGAATGTGGAAAATATCATGAACACAACACGTAAAAAACACGGAAATATTAACAAATAAGAAAAAAGAAAAAGAAATACTCAACACTATGAAGAAAAGAAAAATGGTCAATGGACAGTGGCTACTTTGGTCACATACTAAGAAATGAAAAATATGAGTTGATGCAATTAGTTATACAAGGGAAAGTGGAAGGGGAAAGAGGACCGGGGAGACGATGCACGTCCTGGTTGAAAAAGTTAAAGCAGTGGAGTGGAAAAACAACAATAGTACTATCAGAACCGCTAGACGAAGACGTCAGAACTCGTGCCTAAAAGACTTGAGGAGATGCTTTGACCGCTCATCCGCAGGATTTTTTCGTGCAGTAGTTTCCATAGTTACAATTTCTATTTGGATCGGCAACCTTCGAAAGGAGGCCGATAAGAAGAAGAACGTTTTTAAACAATATTTTTAATAATATAGAACGTTTCTCTTGTTAATCATTATTTATACTCGTTCCAGTACGATAGTTTTATAATATCTTTCTTCTTTTGTGTTAGATATTTTTTTCATTTTTCCCAGTTGTAGTCAACGTTTTCTACGGTTAATCATTTTAAATATTTAAATTACTTTGTTGATGTTTCCCATAATGACTCTAATATCTTATCCTTTTATAGCCAATTAAAAAGTAATTATTATTTTGCTCTATTACTAATAATAATATGTACTTTAATAATTTATTAGTTATCACTGCTAAATGGCAGGTATGGATTAATAAATAACTCCAGCTCTTTAGAAAGGAAAAAGCAAGAAGTCTTTTTCTTTATCATACTACAATGTAGGCAGCTTACCAACGCCTTTTTTAATATGCCTATATAAAGCACCTGCTTGGATTCTTTATTGGACGACGCAAAAAATCTATAATGATAGTATGGCGTGTTTGATTAAAACATTAAATTAATTTATAATCCTTCTCAAGATGATATAAAATCTAATAGAGCAATGCGAGGGTCCGAAAAAATTTTAAATTTATTTTGCATACCTCGGTAATTATGGCGGTGATACAGTTACGGTATGAAATGGTTAGAAGAGAAAATGTAAAACATGTTATGTTGTTGAACACTTCCGCTGTTGTTAAAAACGGAGAATACTTCTTAAAGCTGGATTAATTATCTTCAAAAGATCAATTTCCTCAGCTATAACGAAGCGAACAAGACACTAACAGTAGACATAAAGTTGTAGTATTGGACTTTTTACATCGCCAAACAAAATGTTTAATATTAGACTTTTTACATCGTCCGAGTAAGACCAACAACATCATGGTGGCCTGATATTTCTTGAGCCTATGATTTACGGGAAATATAATAGGTTCAGTGTTAGGATTGATCCTAGTCTTTAATAATCTTAGTTTTATCCAAAGTGAAGCAAACTTATGCAAGTTTTTATAATTTATAGGATTTTTTAATAAAATTTTTGTGATTGATGGTATACAGCCAGCTACAGGAATAGCTATTTGTATAACAAGGGAGGAAAGTGCTACTTTTCCTCCCGAGAATGAAGTTTACTGCCCGACGCGTAGCGGAGGGCAGTAATCATTCAAGGGAGGAAAAGGCACTTTACTCCCATGTTATACATATGGTTTTTCCACCTTCCTCAAATAACAAGTCATTTTTTCATTTTACTTAATTTATTTATGTAACTAACCAACAAAATTTATTAGAACTAAAACTAACAAGTAGGTACAATATAACTGTCAACTGTCAAATATAAGTTAAATTATTAATGTAAACATTGTTAAATCAGAATAACAATTTACTGTTTTTTACCATTCTGCAAAATACAGAGTGTTTTTAAATAAACGTTAAAATGTATAGATACTTACGTAATAGAAAATAGATATTGTACAGGGCGTCAATAAGTTATATTTCATGAATGAAATACCATGACGTCAGTTTTACTTTTCCTCCCTAGGGAGGAAAAGTAGAACTTTGCTCCCTACAATCAGGTCCGGAAAAGTATACTTTCGGTAGAGGTAGGTGGAAAAAATTATTTCTTTTCCTTGTGGATTTTTTAGTTTATTTATTCGTCTATTTTGTCTTAGTTTTTGACAAGTTCCAAACAAATCTCTCAGACTCGCATCACAATGGCCATCATTAAATACTCGTTGCATAATATAATACTATTACATTATCATAATATGGATTATGAAGGTTTATTGACTTACTATCTGCCCAATTCTATAATACCGTTCAAAATAAACCAATACATTATATTGTATGTTTCTTAATAAGTTTCAACACACAGAATGGTATATTTTTATAAAACAATACATAAAAAATGTATTTTAAAAGCTTTCTCAGCGGAGAATAATCAAAATTTTAAACATCCATCCAACAGTTTTTAGAATTTCCATACCAGCTAGAACTCCCACCGGAAAAATTTAAGGTAAAAGAAGTAATCAAGATAATACAAAATCTCAAATCGTAAAAGACCCCAGGCTTCGATCTTATAACACGCAACATTATTAAACAACTAGCCAGGAAAGGAATTGTATACCTGACTCAATTATTCAATGCAGTATTAAGAACTGCATATTTCCATCTCCTCTTGGAAAGTCGCAAAAATTATACTAATGCCCAAACCAGGTAAACCTCTGAAAGATGTCAAATCATATCGACACATAAGCTTACTGCCGATAGTGTCAATGATCCTAGAAAAACTGATACTCTCAAGAATTCAACCACTCCTATCAGATCGAGAACTAATCTCTGCACATCACTTTGGATTCAGATTCCAACACGCAACCATAGAATAGATTTACCGGATATGCAGAACTGTAAACCAAGCATTGAAAGACAAAATGTACTGTACTACCGATTTTCTAGACATCTTGCAAGCATTCGATAAAGTCTGGCACACAGGCCTTCTGTACAAATTTTAAAAAATGCTTCCTCTCACTCACTTCCTAATCTTAAAATCCTACCTGCATAACCGTTACTTTTTTGTACAACATAGAGATAGTGCAAGTCACTATTTCCAGTTGGATCTGGAGTCCCACACTGCAGTGTCCTGGGGCCAGTGTTATACCTATTGCAAACAGACGACTTACCAACAAACTTTCAAACCCCAACATCTACACATGCAGATGATACAGCGGTGATGTCAGTACATCAGGACCCACGAACAGCTTCTGAACTTCTGTAAACTAGCCTCAACAAAATTCAAACTTGGCTAAAACTGTGGCGTTTTCAAACAAATGAAACAAAGTCGGTTCATATTATCTTTACAAACTGTAAAGGTCACTGCCCGCCTGTATATCTCAACAACCACCAACTAAAACAGCAAGTAACAGTCAAATACCTTGGAATGGACCTTGATCACAGACTAAACTGGAGACCACACATTTTTATGAAACGTAAACAACTTGGTCTCAAATTACACAATCTATACTGGCTGATTGGTCACAAATCATCAGTTTTAATTAAAAATAAAGTACTTGTCTACAAAGCAATCCTAAAGCCAATATGGAGTTACGGAATCCAACTTTGGGGTACTGCATCAAACTCCAATATCGAAATATTGGAGAGGTTCCAGTCAAAGGTTCTTCGAATAATCACAAATGCCCCATGGTATGTTGCAAATAATGTTATTAGACGTGACCTAGAAATTGCAACAGTAAAAGAAGAAATTACTAACCTCGCTCAGAAATACGAAAACAGACTGACACAACATCAACATCCCAATGCACTAGCCAGAAACCTGATGATACACCCAGTCAGACGAAGACTTAGACGAAATACAACCTAGTGATTTACCATCACGATTTTAATTATATGTGCACTAATTCCTAGAGACAAACAATTTAATAGTTATGTAATATAGTTGTAAAGAAAATTATTAAAGAATCATTTTCTCCAAGTCACCTACATTAGTAGTCACAATATTTACTCATTGCAACTTGTTTTACAGATTGTAAATAAATTGGGAAGTTAAATAAAAAAAGCTAATAGGTATGCATCTACATTTACTATGGTAATTTAGTTTCCAAAAATTTGTATATCACTGATACATAAAAATCAAAGCTCGTCTAACACAAGATACTAAAGAACTAAATTGACAACTTTTACTTAAAAAATAAAATCAAGTGAACGAATATGTCGAGCGAAATTGTGAGTTTCACCGAATCTATCATTTTACATCCTTTCTAATGATACTTTCTACCTAGACGGAGATAACTCATTAGAGTGAATCCAGTAAAAAACTGACCCTATGGGTAATTTGATATTTAATGTGGTCTATTTACGACAGTGTTGTTTCCGCCGAGATAACTATAGAAGGGAAATTAAAATACAATTTATATCGTGAATCGTTTAAGATTTATTTGTCATGATCTTTTTTTTTTTTTTTTTTATTTAAAACACTTATACCACATCAACCACGCAGGGTTATTAGTGGGATTACAAACACAATATTTTTCATATGAATTACATTAAATACTATAATAAAATTTTATGTCCTTTAAATAATTCAATACATTTAAATTTTTGTCCGTCAGGATGGATTTGAGGTTGTCTGGAATTCCATGTATTCTTCTTTCATTTTGGAAACAAGGGCAGTCAAGTAGGAAGTGTTTCACTGTTAATGAAGTGGAGCAGTTGTTGCAAATAGGCGGTGGATCTTTACTGATAAGAAATTTGTGTGTTACAGCTGTATGACCAATTCTTAAACGGTTGATGATCACTTGTTCTCGTCTACTGGTGGGGTTATTCATACAGCTGTTGTTCACCTGTGGGCATATTGGGATTAATTTGTTTTCAGAATTTTCCCAGTAATTTTGCCAAGTGTTGTTGCAGTGAATTTTAATTAGATATTTCATATCACTGTAAGGATACGTTGTAATTTTTGTAGTATCTTCTAAGTTGATTCGGCTTGTAGTTGCTAGTTGATCTGCTTTTTCATTTCCCGAGATTCCAGTGTGCGATGGCACCCAAATGAAGGCTATGTCTTTTCCCATCGAATGTAATATTTCTAATTCATTTTTTACTGCTTGTGTAATGGGATTTGTTGTATAAATTTGCTTCAATTTCAATAATGCATTAAGTGAATCTGTAATGATGACGCACTTCATCGTGTTACTCGATTTGAGAAAAGTTAAGGCATTCAATATAGCTGTGGTCTCGCCTGTGAGTATACTACACGTTGTAGGTAACTGAGTGCTGTTGGAGTTTTCATCAGAATAGTACGCAGCAGCATGTCCATCAGGGGTTTTAGAGGCGTCTGTAAATATGTGTAAGTGATTGGGGTAATAGAATATGATTTCTGCAAAAACATTTTTAATTATTGAGAAGTTTGTATTTGATTTGGGGTACTTTCTTAGTGTTAGGTCAATGGTCAAAGGGTGGGTTGTCCATGGAGGAGAGACTGCATTTGTATATAACAATAAATTAAGTTGATCCATGTTGAAATTTGTGGCTTTTATTCTTTCTATTAGAGGTATACATTTTGTTGATTTTTTAAAAGAGAGGATGCCAGGTTGGAAAATTTGAGAGAAAAGAGGATGTTGTTTTTGGATTGAAATTTTGGCAATGTAGTTTAGTGATAATTGTTGTCGTCTTATGGTCAGAGGAGGCTCCTTAGCTAGAACTTGTAGGCTATTAGTGGGACTAGTTCTAAATGCACCTAGTGCCAGTCTCAAAGCTGTAGATTGAATGCTATTGAGTTTTTTTAGAGTAGTTTTGCTTGCGGCGTTATAACATATGCAGCCGTAATCTAGTTTACTTCTTATGAGTGATTTATATAAGTTTATTAATATTTTAGTATCTGCGCCCCAAACTTTATTAGACAGAATTTTGAGTATATTTAACCTAGATTGACAGGAATGTTGTAGTTTGTTTATATGTGAGTTCCAATTTAAGGTTCTGGTAAAAGTTAGACCTAGAAAATTAACTTCTTCTGATTGTTTTATTGATAACTTATTTAAAGTTAAGTCAGTAGAAAACCGAGATCTATTTTTATTAAAAATTATATATTGTGTTTTTTCTGTAGAGAAGTTAAACCCAGTTTTTAGCGTCCAATTTTCAAGACGAGTTATAAAATTTTGTAAGATTTTACTTGCAGATTCTATATTGTTGGATTTAGTATAAACGACGATGTCGTCTGCATAGATACTGGCTTTAATAGGTGCTCTAATTTCATGAATAACACTATTGATAGCCACTAAGAATAATGTTGGGCTTATTATGGAACCTTGAGGGATTCCATTTTCTAATGTTCTTGTTGAGCTTTTAAGGCCATTTATTCTAATTTCTATTGATCGATTACTTAAAAAATTGTTTACAAATGCTAGTATGTTCCCTTGAACTCCGTTTTCGCTTAGATTTTTCAAAATACAGTGTCTCCAAGTTCTTTCAAAAGCTTGGGTAATATCAAAAAATATTGCAATCAGTTTTTGGTTATTAGCAAAGGCTTCATTAATTGAGTTTTGTAAAGTAACATGGTTATCTGACGTCGACCTGCCTCTTCGAAAGCCGCTTTGATAGGGGGAAAGGAGATTATTGTTTTCCAAGTGCCATACTAAACGTGAGTTTAAAATTTTTTCCAAGATTTTACACATACTACAGGTAAGAGAAATGGGGCGGTAAGAAGAGGGATTATCTTTAGGTTTATTAGGCTTGATGATGGGAATTATTATTGCCTGGGACCAAAGCTCAGGAAATTTATGTTTTAGAAAACAAATATTAAATAAATCTAGTAAAACTAGTTTAGCTGTAAATGGTAAGTTTTTTATAAATATTGGTGGTATGTCATCTGGTCCGGCCGAGGTGTTTTTTTAAATCAGAAATAGCAAATTCCAATTCTTGAAGAGTTATGGCGATATTTAACGGATTATCGATATCGTTTATGGTGATAATAGAGGATTCTAGAGATTTCTTGTGCGTTAACATTTCCTGAGGTATATTATTATTGCTAGAATTTTGTTGGTAAACATCAGCTAATGTTTCTGCAATAGTTTTGTTACACGTGATTAGTGTTTGACCAAGAGTTAAGGTGTTTATTTGTCTAAAAGAGTTGGAGCCTTTGAGTTTACGAATTTTAGACCAAATGACAGCTGAAGGGGTTGATGAATTTATAAATGAGACATAATTTTCCCATGTATTTCTTTTGCTTTTTTTTATGAGATATCTCGTTTTTGCTCTAAGTTTTTTAAAATTGAGTAAATTTTCTTCCGTGTTCTGCTTTTTAAGTTTATTAAACGCGCGTTTTGTTATAGATAGAGCCAGTGCGATTTCGCTGGTCCACCAAGGTACTGGTTGTCTATTACAAAGTTTAGTTTTACCGATATTAGTTAAGGCTGCTTCTGTTATGATATTATTTAGGGACCTAATGTCAGAGTTTATGTCACTGCTTAATTGGAAATTTTCAATTCTCTTTTGGATGTCGATTTGATAGGAATTCCAGTTTGCATTCTTTAATTTCCAAGAGTGATATATTGGGAATTTAGGAGATTGAGATTTATTAAATGTTACATGAATGGGGAAATGATCACTGCCATGTAGTGATTCTAAAGTATTCCATACGAGATAAGTTGATAATGATTGGCTACATAATGTTAAATCTATAGCGGAAAATAAGCCGTTATAAGAATTAAATCGGGTCGACTTACCAGTATTGAGTAGTATTAAATCTGAGGATTCAATGAAGTGATTCATTAGGTTGCCGAATTTGTCAGTTTTATGACTTCCCCATGCCGGATGATGGCAATTCATATCACCTAAAATTATTTTTGGATTTGGGATTTGATCTATAAGATTATTAAATTCTTGTAAATCGAGGTCGCTGGGATGAGGCAGATATATATTGCAAATATTAATGTGTTTTTGATAAGTTACTGCTACAGCTACAGCTTCAAGACTAGTATTTATTGAGATGGGTTTAGCTTGTACATCAGTTCTAGTAAAGATAGCTACTCCGCCACTGGCATGGTGAGCGTTTCTGTTTTTTAGAAAACATTGATAGTTTCGAAGGTTTATATTAGTATTTTTAAAATGGGTCTCTTGAAGACAAAGTATTTTAGGAGATAGTTCATTTATTAACAGTTTTAATTGTTCAATATGGGTGTAAAACCCATTAAGGTTCCATTGAAGAATAAAAGAATCTGACATTAGATTTCTGATTGGGATTGCGGTTCGTCGGACTCTTCAATTGAAGATGCTTGATTGGGGTTTAGTTTCTTCTTTAAACGGGTGATGTTATTTTTTAGTTTTGAGTTATGGATGTAACAGTGGATGAAGTTAAGAATATCGATTAGTTCAGAAGGTTCATTGGAATAATTTTTGGAGATTAATTCAGGGTGTTGAGAGTATAATGTATTATCTAGAAAATCGCAGATTTCATTATAATTTAGAATAAATGCAGGTGATCTATTCTCTATTTTATCTTTTATTGATTCCAGAGAAAGAGTAAGTTCTTCGCGTGAGGTTTTATCTGATTTTTTGTATTTTTTCTTTGGTTTGTTTAAAGGAGGTGGCATAAAAGGTTGTGTATTAGTTTGTGTATTATTGTCAATAATGTCTGGAGAGGAAGATATTTGTCTTTTAACTTGATTGGTTTTACTGGGAATATTTGTAGATGATGGAGACGTTTGTACTGTTAGAATTTTGGTAGAATTATCTGAGACTGATGATGTACTGGGAGGAGGGTTTTGGTTTGTGTTGTTTATAGGTGTTACTGGTGAGTCAGTTTCTATTGTTAAATTTGTTTGCTCATTTGATTCCTGAGCTTTTGTTCTAGGTTGAATAGTTTCTAGTGAAGGGTTTAATGGGGTCAGATCAGTTCTATGAGGACATTCAGTTTCTTTGTGGCCTATAGTTTTACAATTTAAGCAGTTATATCCATCTATGGAAAGGAACAGACGATATAGGGTGTTGTCATGTGTTATAAGAAAAGAATCAGGGATAGACACATTTTCTAGATGATTGATAAATATTTGCCGTCTAAAACTGAGGACATGGCTGTACTCTGTTTCCGGCATACCTACTCTTAAAATAGTCATCTTAGACACGGCAATGATACCCATCTTTTGTAGTTCTGCTTCTATAATGTTGCTAGGAATTGTAGGGTCTACATTAGATACTACGAGTCTATCGGCTGGAGTAATCAATCTTCTTATTTCTATCTCTGTTTCTTTTATATATACAAATTTGTAGGAGTGGAGAAGTGAATCGACCATGCTTTTTGACGAAAGATAAATACAAATTCGATTGTTAGAAATTCTTGATGCGAAAATTACGTTACGGGATCTTACTGCTATGATGTAGTCGTGTATTTTAGTATCTTCCATACTAGATAGGACAACAGCTTGGTCTTTTGTTGGGTGTTTAAAAGAATTTACTGCAGTGGAATATGACATTGGTGATGATTTTTTTGTTTGAGTCATGTTGAATGAAGTTGTGTTATTTAAAGTGATATCGGTTGAAGTCATTTTAATTTAAGGTGCCGTAAGTCCGGCCCTGTCGCCAGTTCGAAAACTGGTCTTCGTTCTGGACACAATCTTGTTTTATCAGTATTTTGTAGGTTATATTTCTGATACTATTATTTATAATAATGTAATTTCAAGTACTCACGTTTGTATATATTCGTGGGCACTTGTGTTGCACTAGAACTTTTATGCACAGGTGAAATAACAATATTTGAAAGGTAATTTACCATTCAAAATAATTTATTTTAGAACGGCTTGTAAACGTGGTATATTGTACCATAGTCAGGACCGTACCCCTGTCATGATCTATAAAAGTTAATTTTAAGATTACTTCACGGAATGTTCAATGTTTTCCAAAAACACTTTATCAAGGAACCCTTTATTACTAAAACCAAAACTTTACGGTTTACTAAGGACCATTCTAAAAACGAAAAACAAAAATAATGATCGTAGACAGGGCATATAATAAACTACCACACATATACCAAGGAGCCCATGTATTAGGGATGGGAAAAACCTACCGGTTTTAACCTAAAACCGGTTTTTTTGCTTCGCAATAACCGGTTTACCGGTTGTTATTTTGTCTCGGTTATAACCGTTTTTTTCTTTTTAAAGTAAAAACCGGTTATTAGGTTTTTACGGTGATTAGGATTAGGTTACGTATTATTGTGGATCCCAATCATAATTATTATTTTTAAGTAATTATTCCAAACAAAACCATAATTCAAATTTTATTTTATAAATACAGAAGCAAACTGAAAGTGCAAACTCACAATAGCCAGAAACAATTAAGTTTTATTATAATATTTCGTTGAAAAGGTATTTGTAATCATAATATTTACATAAGAAGTGATCTGGTTGAAGTAGACGCAAACATCATCTATTTTTCACACTTAACCCTTGACATTGAAACTGGGTGAATGACTTTTTCTGATTACCAAAAATAATGTTCTGACTATGAATATCGAATTACCTCCAAGAATTTCCCTACGTTTTCAAAACGATACGCCCATACAGGAAGTGTTAAATGAGTTAAAATGCACATATTATACAAATATACAAACGTGTTAAAAGAAATACATGATAAATTTTTTTTGATGGTAGTAAAAAAAATATAAATTGCATTATCCAATTTATTTTTAAGTAAAATATTTGTGTTGATATTATTTTTTTTAAATCCCATTTGAAAGAGTCTGGGAAATTTTTTATAAGTTGAAATGGTTGGGTTAAATTGTATATTATTGCAATATGTTGAATATTAATCTTACGTTATATTATACTTGATAATAATCAACAAATATATAATAATAATAAAATAATAAATAAATATAATAATATACAGAATAAAATGGTTTTATTAAAAATTGTGTTTTATTTATATTGATATTGATGTTCTTTCGATAGTACTAATTTTGATCATATTGATATCGAGTATCGAGTCGAGTGCCTATTGTAGATGGTTTCTTCGTTAACGTTTATTTCTATTCCTTGTACAATAGTTGTTAGGTCCGTTAAGATTTCTGGAGCTCTTGTTCTGGTTCTTGTTATAACGTCTACATCGTCAATATAATATGCAAGATGATTGTTGGACTAATTTATTAAATATAGCTGATTTGCTCTACAAGTCTCTAAAACGACCATTTCTAAGACTATATGTATACATAAATATTGAACTCTTGCTCTTTTTCAAGAATTTAGCGTAAATTAATGGTATGGTTAACAGTCAAACAGCATGACTTGGAAGTTGCTTAATATTGTCCTAGGAGCTATAAGGCTTCAATCTCTCGTAGAATAAATCTTACACGTTTTAAATTGAATTCAGAATCGCACATCGCATTCACATCGCGTTCTGTCGATATCCAGAATTTAGAAAATAAATTAATATAATTTTTGGTGTTTCAGATTATTTGTTACCCGCCATTTATTTAAAGAAATCTGTTGGGATTATATTGCTGCTTGAATTTGAGATTTTTATCTTTTTATAGACATGTTCCCTCCTTTTACCGTGATAACTCCCTAAATTCCTCGATTGGGAGTTCTGGATCTATATTGTTAATTATTAGTAGTTTTACCTTACTATCAGATGATTTTCTTTGTAGATAAAATTGTCGTTACATTTATGTTGATTCTTGCTTTAAATCCCTTTAAATGCCTCTTGTAACTATTGGAAGAACGTACTTTCTGTTAATTTTTTGAAAATACCAATACATACTAAAATCGTTATCAGTTTATGGCAAAATAAAAAGCTTCTTACACTGCGAAGTATAAAAATTCTCTACAAAACTTGTTTCTTTTTCTTCTTTCTCTTTTTATTGGCTTGCATACTATAGGTGGTGTACATACATTTTGGTGTGTACATTTGGTTGTATTGCAGCTCGTCTTGCTCAAATAAAATAATATTTTAAAAAATTACGTTTTTTCATTTATGCTAGTTATTAGATGTAAAAGTTGATTATTAGTAAATGATTTCTTATTTCTTCAAAACCTTGTGCTTTGACAAATAATTTTTAGTTTTTATGGCATGCTTCACTTATTCATCCTTTACTTTATTTCAACCTTATTTCCTTTTTTTGTGAACTAGCACACCATTTTAATCTTGTAATGTAGTTAATTAACAATTCCTGTTTCTCTCCATTGATATTTTTTTTTTCATTTACACACAATAATTCAGATTAAGATGGTTGCAACGATGTAATCCATATCCTTCTACGTTACTGATAATACATATTTATTGCAACAACGCCACAAGAAGAGACTCAAGGATGACAACAATCCCATATGTAAAGGCCTTATCAGAAAAATTAAGAAGGATAGGAATTAAGTACATCACAACAACGTTTAAAACAAAAAACACACTCAGATCCAACCTGTCCAAAACAAAGCCCAATAACATAGGAGTAGTGAAAGAACTACATCTACAAAATAATCTGTGATCACAACAATTTCTACGTGGAAAAAACTGCCAGACCACTAAGCGACATGATAAACGAGCATAAAATATTTCGAGAAATCACAGGCATTTCAACAAATTACAGATATGCAAACATACTTGGAACAATAAACATACAGTTCAGTGGAAAGATGCATCAATAATCATGAAGAGAGCAGACATTAAAAAGAGAAACATCAAAGAAGCAACCCTCATAAATGAAGCAAAATGTGCAGCAGGATTTGGTTGCCAATACATAAAGAAGAAGTGAATGACAAAAACATATCAACATTAGCGAATAAGGAAATGTGAAACACAGGTCTCAATAATGCACAATACATATGCAACACAAAACTCACAAATACAATTTACAATTTTACATTTTAAAACTCACAGATTACAGACACTGCCAAACAAAGAATCGCAAAACACATAGAAAGAATGCAAAACACATAGACTAATGAGAATTTGATTTATCGCAGGGCATAAACATAAAACATTGGCCCTCATATCTTTTCAGCCAAAGCATGACTGTTACCCACAACACCATAGGCAAGTACGTCAAACCTTAACTTTTTTGGTTTTTGGCAAAACATAACCTCAACAACACAATATCTTTTTTTCAATAATCTTTTTTGAAAACGATTTTTGGAATATAAATCAAAAGGTCAAATATTTTTCAGGTAAAAATGCAATTGTCATTACAATCAACTGTGGCTAATCCCATATACACATAATAGGTGACTCAGTAAAGCGGCACGATTGGCATCGCTGCTGGGTAAATGGGTATGTAAATAAACAACATTTCTGCTATTGATCCGACAATAATCCGCGGCAATTACACGAAAGACCCCTATTTTTGAGAAAAAGTAACCGTGTGGTGTGCAATTTCTTCCGATCTAATTTTTTTGAGGACGAGGATGGGTACACAGTAACAATACTGCCTAGTACCGCTAGTTAACAGTAACAGTAACCGCTACATGAACATGTTAACATGTCACACATCACGAGTGTTAATGGATTTACTAAGAAGATCGTTCCCGGTCGTCTTATGAGTAAAATATTCGCAATATTCCCTGGCCACCTCGTTGTCCAGATCTCTCCTTATGCGACAACTTTCTTTGGGGGTATCTAATGTCGAAAGTGTTTCAAAGTAACCCTCCAAGAACTATCGAGGCTTGGAAAGAACGGATACGCGAAGAAGTGGAAGCAATACCTAAAGAAAGGTACTTAATGTCGTAAACAGCTTTTGTACCACGTCTGCAAGAATGTGCCCGACAAAATGGAGGCCACATTTCTAATATCATCTTGAAAAACTGAATATTTCTTGCACATTAATTTCCACCTGTGTAGTTCATTTAATAAAGTTCTTTTATTAAATTTAATAAAAAGATATATTTTTAGTTTTCTGTTTGTTTGAAATAGTACCGTTTCATTGAATCACCTGTTATTTATATTATTTATTGTATTAGGTGGTTTATTTGTACCTGCGAGGCGCACGGCACTGCATTCAGCAGTAGCGCTTACCTCGAGGCAGCGAGCAGCTCCACACCCATGAACGCTATTGCCATAAAAAACGAAAACGGAGCAAAAACAAGTGAGCGCACATAATATCGTGGCTGGACTGTTGGCAGCCGCGGGCGACTTCGGGCATCTTCTGCTCGCTCGTTGCTATGAAATCTAGAGTGCCTAGCCTAGAGGTGCATGCTACTGGCCGGTACTTACACGCACATCTTGGTAGTTAGTGGTAAAGTTAGAACCCAATATCATGCACTCGAATTGGAAGTTTTGTGGAGGGAAGCCCACGTAACTATAAGTTTGAGATTTGCCAAATGCCGTGGTGGTTCTTGAGGTGGAGCTAATATGCATTTTTTTGTATTTTTTAACGTAATTTTTAAATCTTAACAGTAAAATTTGAATATTCGATAAATTGTAGTATAAAACGAAATGGAAGCTAACATGCAAATATTAAAAACTACTCTTTTCAAGAATTTTACGGAAATAATTCAAACTTACTGACCTATATGTATTTTATTTATTATCTAGCATAATATGCTAGATAATATTATATTATAGTTATTGAGATATTTGAAGTGGAGAAAGTTTTTTGACATCTAGGAAGTTTTGAACACCATAACATTCATAAAATTTGAATGTGTTAGATATTTATTGGTTATGAGTTATGAGATAACAGAAAACACAATTGTGGAGGAATTGTGGCGGAACTAATCAAATACGGAACAGAGAAATTAAGAAGAATGATATGCCGAATCATGGAAAAAGCAATAAATGGAGAGGACATCCCTAAACAATGGCAGGAAGCCTACATAACATCGATATACAAAAAAGGTAACAGAAAATATTGCGAAAATTACAGGGGGATAAGCGTCATCGCTACAATGGGAAGACTGTATGGCAGGATCCTCAGGAACAAAATAGTGTAGCGGAAGAGAAATCTTGGCCGATCCCCGTATAACAGTAAACACCTCGAGAATGACGTAATCGGATGTGCTAGGCCTCGCCGGAGAATTCTGGAAGGTACGTCACGTAGGCGGAACAAGCCGATAGCTCGAGATGGGAGTCGATTGTTCCAGAATAACAACTGGGTATAAATACGGGCATATTTTGTGAATAAGTTTAGTGTATAAGATAAATTCGTCTGTAACTTATATAAATAAAGTCGTATATAAATTACGAACCGCTAGTTTTATTGTAATTAGAAGTAATTACACTAATCACGCTACAGTTGGTGTCGGTGTTCGGTTAACTTAGTGCGATATAAATAAGTGAATTACAGAGAGACTTTAAAAGACTTTTGGACTTTATTCGTCGGGAATAGTTAAAGTGCGTTGATTGTTCGGTATTCGGAAAGACTGTTAAAAGACATTTTGGAAAGTACGTGTGTGCCGACCAAAGATGTTGCTACAAGAACTTACAGTAAAACAGCTCCGTGAACAGCTCGAGGAACGGGATCTGGACAGCAGTGGGCTCAAGATAGTCCTACAAGCACGACTCGAGGATGTCCTCACGAAGAACGGAGAAGACCCAAAGACGTTCCACTTCCAGTCAGCAGAACAAGTAATCTTATCGAAATTAAAAACTGTTTCTGAAACGATCGATGAAACTTCTAGAAGAAGCGACGAGAAACTTGAAGAAGTTAGTAGACAGAACAACGAGAAATTTGAAAGTGTTTCTCAAAAGATCGATGAAACTTCTAGAAGAAGCGACGAGAAACTTGAAGAAGTTAGTAGAAGAAGCGACGAGAAACTTGAAGAAGTTAGTAGAAAAAGCGACGAGAAATTCGAAAATGTTGCTAAAAGATTCGATGAGACTTCTCAAATAATTAAAGAGGTCTGTAGGCAAAACAACGAAAAACTAGAAGAAGTTTGTAAACAGAACAATGAGAAATTTGAAGAAGTTTCTAGAACATTCGATAAGATGCAGAAAAGTGTAGAGACCGTAGAAGAAAAGATCAAACAGCTAGAGAGCAGGATAACCGATACAAAAGTACAACCATCAGTTAATGCAGCAACGTTAGATCCTTTAGTGAAAGATGAACTACCGAGAGACGAAACGTCGCATAATATGAGATTCAAATTACCACCATTCGATGGAAAGTCCTCTTGGTCCATATATCTTAGACAATTTGAAGCTATTGCGACCGCCAATCATTGGACCGAACAGGAAAAGGCTGTTTCCTTGACTGCTGCTTTGCGAGGTGATGCTGCAGATATATTAAGATCAATTCCTAAGGGTCAAGAAAATTGTTACCAGACCTTGTTCACTCGTCTAGAAAAACGCTATGGAGATGCCCATCTACAACAAGTATACAAAGCACAACTGCGAAGTAGAAGTCAACGAGCAAGTGAGAATCTGCAAGAATTTGAAGCAGATGTGGCTCGTGTGGTGCGGTTGGCTTATCCAGAGGTGCCAGACAGCGTTTTAGAAGAAATTGCAGTAGATACCTTCGTCAATGGGCTGAAAGATAATGAACTACAGAAAGCTTTACGACTAGCAAGGCCGAAAGTTTTAGATGAAGCACTTGCTATTGCCTTGGAACACGAAGCAGCTAGCCAAGCTTCACGAAACAATCGAGTAATAACCGTGGAAAAAGGCGATAAGAGAAAAGATGAACGTTTGGTGGAAATGGTACGGAGGGTGATTCGTGACACGATGCCGAAGAGACGCATGAAGAGGGCTGGAAGAGTTGGTTCAAATACAGATGCTTCCTCGATACGGCCATGCAGTGAAAGTTGTAATCACCGGCTTAAAGTAGATGAACAGCTTTGCCCCGTGAGACGAACCACCGTAATTAATGAGCAATGGCAGCCCCAACAGTTACAAGACGCCCAAGAAGATGATCCATGTATAAAAAGAGTATTGGATTGGATGCGGCAAGGTGAGAGACCTAGTTGGCAGAACATTAGTGCATGTAGTCCAGAAGTCAAGGCCTACTGGAGCCAATGGAATTGCCTGGTACTAAAAGATGATCTTCTGTACAGAACCTTTGAGAACGATGATGGTACAGAATCTAAGCTTCAGTTAATTGTACCTAAAAGTAAAGTGTCAGAAGTATTGCGTCAGTTGCATGACGGTACATCAGGTGGACACTTTGGTATTACGAAGACTCTGCAAAAGGTTCGAGAACGGTTCTATTGGGTGAACTGTAAAGATGATGTAAGAAGATGGTGCCGAAAATGTGAACCGTGTGCATCCGGTAATGGTCCGGTTGGTAAAAAGAGAGCACCCATGAGACAGTACAATGTTGGAAGTCCTATGGAAAGAGTAGCTATCGACATTGCAGGTCCATTTCCAGAAACCGATGCTGGAAATAAATACATCCTGGTAGCCATGGATTATTTTACAAAATGGACTGAGGCCTATGCATTACCAAATCAAGAAGCTGCTACCGTTGCAGAGGTACTTGTTAAAGAATTCTTTAGCCGATTTGGTGTTCCCTTGGAGATCCACTCCGACCAAGGGCGAAACTTTGAGTCAGCTCTTTTCCAAAACGTTTGTAAATTGATTGGTGCCAATAAGACCAGAACAACACCCCTGCATCCTCAATCAGATGGGATGGTCGAGAGGATGAACCGAACGATGGGTAAACACTTGTCCAAAGTTGTGTCTGAACATCAGCGAGATTGGGACCAACACATTCATTTATTCCTGATGGCCTACCGCTCGGCCGTAAATGAAACTACAGGTCAAACACCAACCTGCCTGATGTTGGGTCGTGAAGTTCGGTTGCCCTGCGACCTAGAGTTTGGCTGCGGACCTTCCGAGGAACATGTTGCAGGCGAAGACTACGTTGACCGCCTGAAATTACGAATGAACAACATTCATGAACTTGCCCGACAACACATCCAGATAGCCAGTGACAGAATGAAAGATCAATATGATTCTCGATGCAAGAATGAAAGCTTCGAAGTAGGTGATCTTGTCTGGCTTTATAATCCGCAACGTCGTCGAGGCTTATGTCCTAAACTGCAAAGACAATGGGAAGGTCCATATGAAGTTAAAAAGAAAATAAATGACGTAATATATAGAATTAAGAAGTTGCCAAACGGTAAACCAAAAGTTATTCACATAAATCGTCTTGCACCATATGCTGGCTCAAATGAAACAGAAGAAGCACGAGTCCTCCAACAGGAGATGAAAGATGTCGCACAGCCAAGTTTTAATCAATTTATGTCAAATTACGCAGCGAGAAAGAGTGCTAGATTCGGCGTGACCACAGAAGTTCAGCAAGATCTGTTTGGTGTTCCAGAAAACGTCTCTCTGGCCCACTGTGTTGCCCAAGACCTCGAGATGACTAAAGGAATATCGTCCGTATTCAATAGAAAGTTCGGCCGCCTGGACGAGTTAAGAAATCAGCAGCCTAAAATTGGAAGAGTACTGCGATTGGAAGATGGTCCTCGATCTTTGCTGTATATGGTGACCAGAAAGTCTTATACGGACACGCCAAGCTACGAGAACATATGGCGTGCTCTAACTAATTTGAAGAAAATCGTGTGTAATTATGACATCAAAAATTTGGCTTTACCAAAAATAGGCCATGCAGTAGAAAATCTGGATTGGAAGATTGTGAGAAGCATGCTTGAAGTGGTCTTCAGAGGAACTGGTGTACAAATCACTGTGTGTTGCATGAACCCGAAGATGTCGTACCCTTCAAAGACAGTAGACTGTTATTTCTTCTTGAAGGGTGTATGCAGAGCTGGAGAGTCGTGTAGATTCCGCCATCCTGGGCCTTCATTTAGAGTTGCTGATCGAGACGCTCAGATCTTAAGAGGGGAGCAGTGTAGCGGAAGAGAAATCTTGGCCGATCCCCGTATAACAGTAAACACCTCGAGAATGACGTAATCGGATGTGCTAGGCCTCGCCGGAGAATTCTGGAAGGTACGTCACGTAGGCGGAACAAGCCGATAGCTCGAGATGGGAGTCGATTGTTCCAGAATAACAACTGGGTATAAATACGGGCATATTTTGTGAATAAGTTTAGTGTATAAGATAAATTCGTTTGTAACTTATATAAATAAAGTCGTATATAAATTACGAACCGCTAGTTTTATTGTAATTAGAAGTAATTACACTAATCACGCTACAATAGAGAAAAATATAGAAGGTAAAATCGGAGAAGAACAAGCAGGTTTCACAGCAGGGAAATCATGTCTAGATAATATCCATACAATACAACAGACAATATAGAAAAAAAGAGCTAAGAACAAAGATGTACACATGGCGTTTATAGACCTTAGGAAGGCATACGACACCGTGCCAAGGAAAGAACTGTACAAAGCAATGACTAAAATAGGTATACCACCTAACCTAACACAAGCAATCAAGAACATATACAGTGGAAATGAAGTAAATATAAAAATCGGAAACAAGGTAGTTGCTAACTTCAAAACAACAAAAGGATTACTACAGGGATGCCCAACGTCACCAACTCTATTTAAAATATTTTTAGAACACGCAATAACAACTTGGAAGACAAAATGTAGGGGTATGGGAATAAGGGGATAAGGGACGATTATCTCTACACATTATGTTTCGCAGACGATCAGGTGGTGATGGCTCAAGATGAAGAAGATATCAGTTACATGGTAAGAAAACTAAAAGAGGAATACAAAAAGGTGGGCCTGGAAATAAATATGAAGAAAACGGAATACTTAGCAATATCGGAAGAAGACGTAAAAGACTTAGAAGTAGAAGATCAAGTTGAAATAAAAGAAACGAAGAATGTTAAATATTTGGGCTTTATAATGTCGAAAAACGGAACAACAGAAGCAGAAATAAAAAGTAGATTGGGACAAACAATATCTTGCATCAGACAACTCCATAATGTAATCTGGAATAAGAACATCAAGGGAAAAACAAAAAAAAATGATATACCAAACAACATCATGACATATGCCGCAGAAATTTGGGTCATAAACAAAAAAACCCAGCAAAGCATTCTGGCAACCGAAAATAAATACTGGAAAAGATGCTGTGGTCTCACCAGAAGAGACAGAATAATAAATGAGGAGATAAGGAGGAGAACGCAAGTGGAAAAAGATGCCCTGCAATATATAGACGAGAGAAGACTAAAATGGTACGGCCACGTACTCAGAGCAGAAAACACTTGGATAAACAAGGTTGCAGAATGGAGCCCAAGAGGAACGAGAAGAAGAGGACGACCGAGAAGATCATGGAAAAATGAAGTCAACGAAGCCATGTCTAAGAAAGGATTGGAAGACGGAGACTAGGAAGATCGAAAAAAATGGAAGTCCTGGATGACGGAAGGGAAACGGCATTAGCTGGAGACAACCCTTTCATATATAGAAAAGACAATCTTCTCTACACACGCTGCAATTCACACGAAGTAATTTAGATTGTGATCAAAAATTATGAAATTTGGTTAAAAGACAAAACAAATAAAATCATTAATAGCTAGAATGAAAGCTTACAACTGGTATACAAAGGTAGGAATTCCTATTAGTAAAGTGTACAGTTGTTGTGTCCAAAGGAGTCAAATTCAAAAAAAAATTAGCTATAGTCAAGTGCATAAAAGACTATTGAAACAGAAATTGCAATTGAAAATTGTAAGTGAAAATTGCCAAATTGAATAATTTTGAATTGAAATAAAATAAGCATTTAAATTATGTGTGCACTTAGTAAAAATTTTTAATTATTGAGAACGTTACCTGGGTGTAACTGAATTCTGAGTTTACTTTCTACCGGGACCTGAAGATGCTGGGCAAAGTATAAACAGCGAAACCGGTCGTCGAATGTAAATAAACAGATTGTGAGAACGTCTTTTGTTTCATTACTTACTTAGTATGGGCTCACACATGGAACCCATTCATTATTTTTTATTTAAATCAGAATATTAAAAGATTGAGATAAAGTATCAATTAAAACCATTTTTTCCAAGGATAATCCAACAATTTATAAACTAATCAACTTAATTCGTATCTTGTTGTAATTCGTATTACAATCCACAAGATTTATTCGTTTATATCACTATTAAATTAATATCGTCTTCCAAAGGAAGCACGTGCTTTGATATTCTCCAATTTATTTAATGATCCATTTCAATTAATTCCAAAGATTTATATTATTCTAGCTAACATTATTCTAACGTTTATGAATAGTTCATATCAATCCATGCGTAGCAATTTAATAAAGACTTCCGAGGAATGCACATATCTTCTTTTTGTAATGATAGCGTTACGCAAGCTGTTCAGGAGCTATTGCTGTTATAGATTCATACACAACAGTAATAAGAAGTAAACAAAGATATAATGACGTTTAGGATTGTGATACGAATTTAAACTATTTTGTTAAATAGGGTAGACTGAAATGGAGATGTACTTCTACGAAACATAGGATATTCTACAATTTAAAAAATAATAATAAAAAAGTTAGTACTAAGGAAATAAAAATCTTCTCTTGTAGGTAGATGGTATATAATTTATTAAAATTTTCTAAAAAGATCCAAGTTGGACTTAAAGTGGGTACATCACTAGTACAAAACAAACGTAATCGGACTAATCAATCCATCATCAGGTTAAAAACTTCAGATCCAAAGTAGTTGGAACTAGCTACATAGGTAGCTCGAATGACATTACCAGTATAAAAATTAAGCCATTTCGGCTACATCGATCGCGACAATAAGTCGATGTTATGAGAATACAATGTAATTAGACTATAATGGAGTCTTCATCTTAGCTTTAAACTGAGTTTGAAAGCCAAGTTTGAGCCAAGATGAAGACTCCATTATAGTCTAATTACATTGTATTTTTATAACATCGACTTATTGTCGCCATCGATGTAGCCTATATGGCTTAATTTTTATACTGGTAAGGTCATTCGACCTACCTATGTAGCTAGTTCCAACTACTTTGGATCTAAAGTTTTTAACCTGATGATGGACTGATTAGTCCGATAACGTTTGTTTTGTACTAGTGATGTACCCACTTTAAGTCCAACTTGGATCTTTTTAGAAAATTTTAATAAATTATATATCATCTACCTACAAAAGCAGATTTTTACTTCCATAGTATTTTTTATTATGGTATACAGCCAATGAGAGGAATTCTTTCCTTTTTATTTTAAAAAAGTTAATAGTTAATAAAAAAATTTATTTATGTTTGAAGACGTATGTAGATGTCATCATGACATCTGCACTCCTAGCGGTGTGATTGTCGCCCTCTTTGAGCTCTTCCGATTCATTTGTCGCGGGGAATCAATCCGCATTAACATTTTGGTTTTACGACTTGGCATCTACTACAATTGTTCCCCATTCGTTCCTATTTTTGCTTATGTTTACCTATTCTCTAACCCATCTCCTTAAGGTCCTCGACTATCCGGTTCTCTCATCTGGTTTTGGTTCTTCTTCGTGGTCTGCCTGATACAGGTCACCATTTGGTAATTTTGTATATAACTTCTGCTTCTGAATTTTTTCTTTCTATATGTCCCATCCATCTGAGTCTCTGTGTCTTGATAAATCTAACGATGTCTTCTCCTTTTAAAAGTTTCTTACTTCGTGGTTCATGAGTTTTCTAAATTCATTATTACCTAAGTTTAGTTGGTTTAGTTGCTATCTTCTTGATTATTATTCTCTCTAGGATCCTCAATGTTGCTTCATATTTATGTGCCAAACCCATTACTTCAGCACTATGTATGATTACTGGTCTATTTGCTGCTCTGTAAACTTTCAGTTTAGTATTCTGAGTAAGCTTCTTATTTTTGAGGAAGTTTTTGCACTTCCAGTAGGGCGGTAGGTTCTGTTTCCTACCTGGATTCTTTCATTTATTACTCTGCTTCTATCATTAGTAGTTCCATTAACTGAGACCAAAAGATATTTAACGTGTTTTGCCCTTTCAAACTTATATTTAAAAATATCTTAAACTTAAACGTATGTGAAATTAACTGAATTTTTTCTTGAGCATATTATAGGTATTTTGTTTTCTTTTGATTTATTACTAAACCTCTTTTGGATGCCTCCTTGCAAAATTTCGCAAATTCTTCTTTTTAACTGTTTAGGTTTCAATGCTAATCAATGCTCTCTCGTCAGCACACGCCACAAGTTGGGACGTCGATGTATAATTGTACCTTTTATTTCTGTAGCTCTTATTGTTTCTTCTATAACGACATTAAAATAGCGACATTGATAGAAAGTAGCGTTGTAATCCAGTTGCTATTTCTAAATTTCTAGTGATTCCGTCATCTGTTATTATTGCTGCCGTCAATTCTTCCACTGCGATTTTCGTAAGCTTTATTAGTATCATTGGGATATCTAGATTTTTTATGTCTTCTATTAGGTCGGGTCTTGTTAGGCTGTCAAAGGCTTGCTTGAAATCTATGAAAATTATGTGTAAGTCGATATCATGCTCGTAACACTTCTCAATTGACTGTGTGATTATGCGTATTGTGTCAAAATTGTTGACCTTCCCTCTCTAAATCCCTGCAGGTATTTCACCCCTGTATAGTTTTAGGAAATATTTAGTAATTTGGGATAAAGTTAATCGATCATTGGGCAGTTGACCAGATTTAAATAATTAAAAATGAAAAACAAAACTATTGATTTTTTTTAGCTAAAAAGTCTCGACAACTAAGGCCATTGGCATGGTACGGTTGATTTCGCAATCAAATTATAGTGTAATGTGTAGTGTGTGAGACTGACCTATGTAATGTGTAGTTTGTGTAATATGAAGTAAAGTCGATTTCATTGTCTTTACAAAGAGACGCTAATTGTATCCGAACGTCTGCGGTCCTCCGGTGAGTAGGTACCGATCCCACAAGGATAAACATTATTTTTATTTATTATCCTAGTCAGCTGGGATTCGAACTTACAATCGTTGGATCCAAAGATAGGCTCTGTTTACTCTAGACTCTAGGAGTCAATGCTTTTGTATTTTCTTTCTCTTTTTTATGTTAAACTTCTGAAGTAGCTTTTTCTCCTATGCGCGGCACTCTGTTGTTCCCGATGAAGTGATCGGCAGTAATCACCTATCACATTGGTGTTCCAACGTCCCTGGTATCGTTTCTCCATCACCTTTATATCCAAGTGGAATCGTTCGCCTTGTTCTTCACTGACATCACCTAGATTTTCAGGAAAAAGGTCAAGATGGTTATACAAAAGGTGGATTTTGAGGCTCATTTGACATCCCAAATCTTAAATCTTATCTAATATCTTAAAAAACTTATCTAATAAATTAGCTAATGTAAGGTCGTACAAGGGTCTTTCACATTACCTAAAAACTTGGTTACAACTTTTTTGAATGTAATACAAGCTTCTTTTTCCTTAGTTTCTTGGTTTCAAAGGTAATTATGCAATTTTAAATGTTAACGTGTGAAAGAATGGTGGGTGATACAGCATTTATATGTTTTTGGACTCAGCACACTAAAATTCATAAGCTAGAGGTAATCTTACCAAAAAAGTTTTTTCATCGTTGGCCTGTGTTATTGATTACAATAATACTAATTAATTAAAAATAAAAAAAATAAAAAATATCGATGAGTTATTGAAAAAAAAAAAGACTTATTTGTGACGTGGTGATTGTTGACATGTAACGATCATTGTTGTTCCATCGCACTCATCTCATAGATAGATACCGCCTTTGTAAATTTATGTAATTGATCGTTGTACACATTACTCTACAAGAGAAAATTATATAGGTATAACTACAGGCCCTTATGTTTTCTTTGAGCTGACGTTGAATGCGCCTTGGGCTCTATATGGTGTATAAATTATCCTTCGGATATAAATTAGCCTACCACCGGTATATCTCGAAGAAAGAGCCATTTGGGAAAAATGCCAAGGAATTAGGTATGCAAAATGAGACGTGGCGAAAAACGGTATCAGGTCTGCTGTCAGTTTTGTCGAGTAGGAACCTGCTACCTATATTGTTGTTAATTACACGATGGCAGAAGGACTTAAAGCTTTAAAGTGGTTATTACGATAATATTGGTAATTTCGCGTCATGTAGTTATGGCAGGTTTCTTTTTATATACATTTTTGGTTAAGTGGTGTACGAAAAAACAGTAATATAAGTATCATCTATTTTTAACGTAAACGGGAATTCTTCGCTCATCACACTTAGATTTTGCGTATTTGAAATAATTACCAAAGAAAGGTATCAGGACATTACTGAAATTAAATTTAAATTTAAAAGCAAGTCACTTTCTTAATCCTTTTTCTTCACGTGCCATATGAGAATTATACGACGTTGGCGATCACCATTGCGAAGGCTTCTTGATTTTCTGCAACATGGAATAATTGGGGTGCATTTGATAACGGAGTCCATTCACGAATATCTTTTAACCAAGAAACTTATTTTCTTTCTACACTTCTACTCTATTTTGCCTTCAAGGATCAGTCGCAGTATTCTATTACGATTCCCCCTCAATAAAGTTCCCAGATAAGACATTTTCCGATGTTTAACAGTCTTTAGCAGTTGTCTATCTTTGTTGACCCTCCTTAATACTTCCTAGTTAGTATTTCTTGCTGTCCAAGGTATCTTCAGCATCCTTCTATGAATCCACATTTCCAGTGCGTCAATTCTGTTCTTGGTCAATACTTTTAGTGTCCACACTTCTGCACTATACTATTCAAACGTACAGATTAAACCTATCACTTAACTATTCTTTGTCTTAGTCCTAAATTGAGATAATTATTCACTCAACGAAAAAGGTACGTAATATTAATAAAAATGTTAATTCAGACAACAAAAGCAATACTTAAAATTTGTCCAATTCTTGGTTTTATTGGAACAACAAAGCGATGTTCATCAATTCCTTATTTTCGTTAGTTGATCCAATGTATTACGTTTATTGATATTACGAACACTGTCCACTGAGTCAACGAACACTATTCATTGAAACAACAACGTCGTTGATTGACCGACGAAGACTATTCGTTGTGTCAATAACAGTGTTATTTCTCCTAACGTATACTGCTTCATGCATCCAATAAATTTCGTTTATTTCTACAATTATTTCCGTTTAGTCTTACAATTAATTCCGTTAATTCCCACAATAAATACGGTTATTCTTACAAGCAATTGTATTCATTCCTACAATCAGTTTCGTTCATTCCTACTATGAACGTATTTTATATTAATAATTACTGAATGCATTAGCTCAATGTATGATATTAATTGATTAATAATAATTTTGCAAATCCCCCTTTTTTGTCCTAAACCTAATTGACTTTACACTATGTGATTTCTCATATGATTTCACTTATACAGTACGCTGGAATAAGTGTTCCCCCCCCCTTATTAACTTATTTATTTTTAGCACATAAGCAAAACTCTCGGACAGGTTGATTTTTAAAATAATCAAAGTATATTATAACATCAATGTTTCGAACTTTAAGCGATCCCTCTTCAGGTGACAGGCACAACTTTTATTTTTGTTAAATGGGAAAGTACATCATGTGACAGCTCATTTAAAAGCCTTTGAAATAGTGATTCCAAAAATGTATAACACTTTAATCCTTTTTGAAAGCGCAGGTGCAAAATTTCGATCGAATTCTTTTTAAACGGATTCATGAAAAGTATTTTTGAAAAATTTAGACCCAGAATAAAAGATTACATTATTACCGAGGGCTGAACGTCCCTTAGAATAAACAAAAAGTTTCTTTTGAATGGTATACATATTTGAAATTAAAAATCATACTAAATTTTCTCTTTTTCACCCCTGTGCCTTATTAAAATAATCATTATAGAAGTTCTCAGGGACTTCAGGCCCTCGATAATACTGTAATATTTTATTCTGTGTTTAAATATTTCAAAAATACTAATTAGTTTCCTCAGGATTCGAAAAAAATGAATACGATAATAGACACACGAAAACTTCCTTCCAGTACGGAATACACTTGGAAACGAAATGAAATTATTCGGCACTTCGGCAGAGGTAATAGCATTGTTTAACAAATAATTCTTTTTTAAACAATGATAACACCGAGAAGCTCGGGGTATCACGATAAGGAAAAGCCGTTACATCTCAATTGGTCAAGCAAAACATTTATTGTTTCAACAACTGCGTTTATTGTTACCATGAACGCATTGATTGTGGTTAATAAACGCAGTAGTAGATTGATTAATGCGTTCGTTGTCACAACAATCAGTTTACATCTATGGAATAATCAAATATTACTCTATATTAACAACATTTGTACATTGTTTTAATGAAATCTGTACGTTGTCACGATAAACCAAGGTAATTGCTTATCATCTACGAAATCAAGAAAGTGAGTTGCTGCCAGAATTAACATTATTTATTAAATATACGAAACTAACTTATTGTCTGAATAAATTGAATGTTATTGATTAATGTACTGTAGTTATTTTCACAATTATTATTCAATCATTGTAACAATAACCAAATACCTTCATCAATGTCTACAAGTTCGTTGAAACAAAAAATTAAATTAGTTACAACGAAATACTATTCAATAATCACTGTTAATCAATATTACGAACTAAATTTTTTTGAGTGTTGCAAAGAAATGACTTTATTTTCATTAAAAGTTTTAGTCATTGCTATTATGCGTTTTATTTCTATGTCTGGATCTAATTGGTCCGTTATGACAGTTTCCAAATATGTTGTTTTGTAAACTTTTTCAACTTAGATTCCATTTATTTGAAGCTCTGCATCTTGATGTGGGTTACGACTAAACACTAAAAATTTGGCTTTAGGTATCTGAGTTTATTTTGATGCTCATTTCCTCTCCTATTTCTTAACTATACCTATGCTTCTTTTAACTCTGTGTAATCACAGTACGTTGAGATCAACTGTTCATCTTCTTCATGGTATATTTAAAAACAAAAGATATTTATTTTCTGCTTGTTAAAATATGTATAAATTCCACACCACTCTCGAATATTATACTGATCTCGAACTGTCTCGAACAGTTAATACTGATTTTGTTTCGATCGATTTTTTCTCTATTTTATGTTGTATAAGTGAATGGCAATATTCAATATGGAATGCCGTGAACCATATCAACAAGTGTCACAAATCAGACGCTTTTCTTTGTTTTGAAGTATTTTAAACATGGTCTTTCCGTGATAGGCTTTTCGAACAATTTTTCGTTGGTAACTATGAAATGTTTAGTTATCTACGGAGGATCTTCACTTTAATACTTTAATGTGGCTTTACACACTTACCTTTAGTGGACAGGTTTCTGCACTATAATATAACGATACGAGTCAGACATAGCATTAAGCCATAACCATAAGTTTACTGGCATGTTTTGTTACAGTATTACAGTACTGCGCTGACTTACGTTACTCTTGTTTATGCGTAATTAGTCGAGCCGTATTTTGAATGTCCCGTACATCAACTCCTCCATCCCCTGCAACTCCACTACTCTGCTCAGTCATTGCTTGGAATATGGCAGGTTATAGCATGTTTCACATGCAATTTTACTGTATACAGAGTCGCACAAAAATTGTATCCCCGTTAAGATAGGCAAAACCCTGAGTCCCAAAATTCAATGAAAAGTAGGTATTTGTATGTATACACCGTTCTTAGGCGTCAACGCCCTTCGGTAGGGATCTATGGAGGAGTATCACCAAGCCGGAAGCCCTTATCCCTTCCCGTACCGCTCCTCCATAGGCCGATCAGACGCCAGTTTATTCCAGACCAAGCCGTAGACTCTATTGAGTTTTATACTACGGCGTTGGCCTTTTATAAATTTCATGACCTAGCTGAGGCTCGAACCAGCGACCGCAAATCGCAAATCCACTAAACTTGTCGATCGACTGAGCCCCAGCTAACTGGACCGTCAAGACCGACAAAAGTAGGTATTTACTTGTGCTAAAATGTTGCATGCTTAGCAATTCATCAGGATTTGTTTTAACATAAAAATTTATCGATTGTTGACCTCCCCTAGCGAAATTCTTCCTGGTATTTTCCTTCATTCTTCTCCATATACAGGATGTTTGGTAAAGAATGGGCCATAGCTTAACCGTAGATTCCTAAGCTTAAAATAGGTCAATTTAAGCTAACTTACCTTAGTACAAAAGTTGATGATAACCGAAATACAGGGTGTAGGATAAACTTTTATTTTATTTAATTTTGAATATTTCCTGACAGGCATGGGACAACAACACGAAATTTGTTAAGTGGTGCTCGTATTGTACAATCTACTACGAAATTATGTCAAACAAACGTTTCTGGCTACTACCAGAGGCGTACGACGGGGGAACGTGAATGGTTGACCCTTCCCAAATTCTGCGCCACTGGCGGAATTGCTATTTTAGTGCAATTTTTTGATTCTCAAATACTTTCTATGTAAATAATGTACCCTTGATTCGTAACGATAAAGTAATTAGTTTTCAAGATATTTGAAGTTAAAAATGAAAAGGCATACTTATTTTGATTAATGTATTATGCTCCTTCGTTTTTAGCTTCAAATATCTCGAAAACTAATGGCTTTATCATTACGAATGAAGAGTATGTTATTTACATCGAAAGTATTGGAGAATCAAAAAATTGCACTAAAATAGAAATTCCGCCAGTAGCGTAGAATTTGGGAAGGGCCAACCATTCACGTTCCCCCGTCGTACGCTTCTGGTAGTAGCCAGAAACGTTTGTTTAACATAATTTAGTAGGGTGTACAGTACCAGCACCACTTACCAAATTTCGTGTTGTTGTCCCATGCCTGTCATCAGGAAATATTCAAAAATAAATAAAATAAAAGTTTAACTTTGACACACCCTGTATTTCGGTTACTATCAACTTTTGTACTAAGGTAAGTTAGCTTAAATCGACCTATTTTAACCTCAGAAATCTGAGGTTAAGCTATGGCCCATTCTGTACCAAACACCCTATATATTTCTAGTCGTTTTTTGATTAGTGTTGCGCTGACTTTGTACCAGCACCTCTATCAAGGACATTCCTCTATAGTTTGCGCATTCAGTTCTATCTACATTTTTGGTATGGGCATTATAACGGACTTGTTCCAGTCTTAGGGCATTTCTTCGGCGTCCTACATTTCTACTATTACCTAGCCAAGTTCGTTTCGTAAAGCCTCTCCTCCATATTTTAAGTCATTTGCCACAATGCTGCTCTCCCTAAGGGTTTTTTGATTTTTCATATATCTTTTATTATTTCTTCAATTTCTTCTTGACATAGTCGAAATCATATAATAAAATAAGTTATTAATCAAGTACCACAGAAAACGACAATAAATATCGGTCTCATACCACCAGATTGTCAATAAGTGGAACTTTCTCTGGTTACTACCTTCCGTGATTTTCAAAAATTATAAATCATACGGGTGCCGAGATGAAATTAAGATGAGGGAATTTGGAATAATTCACGTCCCATCTGCTCAGCGTGGTAAAAGTTCCAACGAGAAAGACTCCTTAGTACTCCACAAAAGAGTAAATGAATTAAAAATGTATAAATATTTTGAATTACTTTGCAATCCGAAAACGCAGCAGCATTATACTCTAGTCAAATCGGAGAGTGCAGGAAGAGTCTATACCGGTTTCGGGGATTTTTCCCCTCGTCAGTAGTCCCATATCGTCTTCGGATATGGCACTAGCCGCGGATATCCTAGATGTCTCTAAGGATATCCGCGGCATTTCTTTCTTTGCAATTCGGACCCAAAGCAAAGTTAAATTGGAGAGAAGAGGATATGGGACTACTGACGAGGGAAAAAAATCCCCGAAACCGGTATATACCCTTCCTGCACTCTTCGATTTAACTAGAATATAATGCTGCTGCGTTTTCGGATTGCAAAGAAATTGAAAATGTTTATACATTTTTTTTTTCATATATTAATGTTCATTGATATTAAAATTTTTGGAAATTATAATAAATTCGTAAATTTAGTTATTTTTGCAGTGTCGATACATCGGAATGCAAAAGCAATCATAGTCGAACATCTGTTCTACACCCTAGAATCGATCTAAACAACTCGCATAGACGTCTAGAATATCGTGTTACAAGAAATCCATACATCATTGTCGATCAGAGTGAACTGAGAAGAGAATTGCAATAACAATCGCCTAACGAAAGAAAAAAGTGAGTACGAGTGGCAAGTGAAGCACATCGCGGTGATCGCGAACATCACGATTGTTCAATAGTCGTGGTTCGCGTGTCCTGGAACTTCCACTGGCACGTGTACACAGCTTCAATAATAATACTACTGTTATTCTAAACTATTCATTTTGCATATTTACAAACCCGCAAAAAAAAACGAGAGAACGGTTTAAAATAGCAGAAAAAAGAAGCATTGTTTACTTAACCAAATATATTATATCACGATGGATAATAAAAAATTACGCGTGCTGTGGTCATTATACAATGAAATAAGAAAAAATAAACATTTATGAACGCATTTATGTTTAATGTTGTTCTGAAAATATTTTCTTGTGGCATTTTTGCAATGGGGCTTTTCATCGATTGTAATTTGTTTCGAGTTTCTGTCATATGTTGTATAATCGGTGTATAATATTTAATACACACGGATTATACGACATATGACAGAAGCTCGAAACAAATGACTGTGAATGAAAAAGCCTTATTAACAAGTTTTGATGGGAAATAAGCCACAATTTTACTAAAAAAATGATTTTATTAACGTTTCGACGCCCAAATCGGGTGTCGTTGTCAAAATAGAATAAATGTTAATAAATTAAACAAATATGTTGTTGCTTAGTAAAAAAATTCTACTAATAATTTATTTAATCTGACTTATTTATATCGGCAATTCAGACATATATTATACATTTTAAAATAGAAGACTTTAAAATGATATTGCCAATATTTATGAGTTGCGTTCCTGGGACGATTTTACTGAAAGATAGTTCATTCGATTACATGAAATCAACCCCAACTCAAGAATATCCGTCACAAAAAAATCATAACATGTGATCTGTCTTTAAAAAGACAACCACATGCAATGGTGACAGTAAAATTCTGCGCTAGAGATTCCATAGTAAATCACGAGGGAAAACCTGGAAAATCAAAGAAGCGGCTTTAATTATGCTAAATGAAACCAATTGTGTCTCAAATTCCTCGGTAGAATGCAGTAGGATGTGGTTACCCATACTAAAAGAGAAATTCAATAGAAAGAAAATACCAGGATTAGTAAGTCAATAACATATCGAGTTAGTACATATTTTATATTTTAGTATTGTTTATATATCTATGTATTATTAATATTATTTATAATTTAAAATAACATATGTACATATTAAGGTCAGAATTTGGTATTAGTTTTGAGAGTAAACTAAAGTAAGACTTAATACTTACGATGTCGGGATAGTATCACGAGGTTTTTTCCTGGTTTTCCCTCGCGATTTACTATGGAATCTCTAGCGCGAGAATTTTACTGTCACCATTGCATGTGGTTGTCTTTTTAAAGACAGATCACATGTTATGATTTTTTTGTGACGGATATTCTTGAGTTGGTGTTAATTTTATGTAATCGAATGACTATCTTTCCCAGGAACGCAATTCAAATATTGGCAATATCATTTTAAAGTCTTCTACTTTAAAATGTATAATATATGTCTGAATTGCCGATATAAATGACTCAGATTAAATAAATTATTAGAAGAATTTTTTTACTAAGCTATTTACTACTAATTCATTAATATTTTTTGTATTTTGACAACGACACCCAATTTGGGCGTCGAAACGTTAATAAATAGTTATTTTCCTAACTAGTGCGGAAAGTGATACTTTCACGCACGAGACTGCCGTTGACCCGAACGACGCGACAGCGGAGTTCGTGCAAGCAGTCGAAGGCGGGAAAGACACTTTCCGCAAGAGTTAGGAACAATATTTTTTCTAGGGCCGCAGGTTTGGAAAAAAGCCACAACAAAATAGAGTCATATCAATTATTATTTAGGAGTGAAAATACACAAATTAATTCTTTGAGAAGGTTGTCAAAACCAAACTTTCAATATAATGGGTTACCGCGACGACGATATTAGTTTCCATGATGACGATTCAAAACCATTGTAATTGTCTACTGATTTGACTTTTAAATATTATGTCAAAATAATTTTATTTCATCAAATTATCAGTAGTAATTGCACAAGAGCTCTGAAATTATTGAATTTTTCCCCAGTGACACTTTGACAGTTTTAATTTCACGAGCCGAAGGCGAGTGAAATTATGTCAAAGTGTCACGAGAGCAAAAATTCTATATTAATTTCAGAGGTCGAGTGCAATTTGTTGCGATTATTTCATGAATAAAACTGTTCAAAACCAAAATTTTATTGTAATTTATTTATGGAAGTACCATTAAACACACAGTTTTTATAAATATTTGACGATTGAAAGTCATCACTTTTATAATTTTTAAAACATTAATTGTCATTAATGTCACTGAATGTATTTTTTCGTAGCAACGAAGGGCATCTGACGTAATATACTTAACGACGGGAGATTATCAAAAATTATCGATTTAATTCAGATTTCTGTAGCTTTCTATTGGTCAGAATCTCCTATGAATGAAATAATCAGTAGTAATTGCACAAGAGCTCTGAAATTATTGAATTTTTCCCGAGTGACACTTTGACAGTTTTAATTTCACGAGCCGAAGGCGAGTGAAATTATGTCAAAGTGTCACGAGAGCAAAAATTCTATATTAATTTCAGAGGTCGAGTGCAATTTGTTGCGATTATTTCATGAATAAAACTGTTCAAAACCAAAATTTTATTGTAATTTATTTATGTAAGTACCAATAAACACACAGTTTTTATAAATATTTCACGATTGAAAGTCATCACTTTTATAATTTTTAAAACATTAATTGTCATTAATGTCACTGAATGTATTTTTTTGTAGCAACGAAGGGCATCTGACGTAATATACTTAACGACGGGAGATTATCAAAAATTATCGATTTAATTCAGATTTCTGTAGCTTTCTATTGGTCAGAATCTCCTGTGAATGAAATAATCGCGCTAATTTCATTTAACATGAACAAAATAAGATATATTTGAAATAAATTAGTAAATAATACCTAAATATTAGTTTATTGCATGTATCATAGTATATTATAATTCCATATTAGAAGGTTTTCTACTTTCCCGCACGCCGTGAGGAAAAATTTACTTTTTCGCACGCCGTGCGCGAAAGTGCAACTTTCGGAAACGAAATGCGTGCTGGAAAGTGGCTGTTTTAGCACGACCGTAGAAAAATATTTTTTTTAGTAAAATTGTGGCTTATTTCCCATCAAAACTAGTTAATTGCATTTATGTTTGTGACAAAAAGTACTTTAATTTAATAAGACTGGTGAGGTAATAATTTATAATGTAAATAATTACTCGTATCTCACAAAAAAACAACTGTTGTGTTTGGTAAAGTTTTTTAAAACAAAATAGGTTTTCTCTCTCTTGTCGTTTCCCCATTACTGAGAATCGTGATTGCTTCCAATATTCCTAACAATTTTTTTCATTGGTCTCTATCTATAGCTGCTCTAAGAGCTTCGCAGAATGAGTTTCCAGCTGAATTCTTAATTTGGTCGATTCATCTAGTTGGTGATCGTCCTGTTGATCTTCTCCATGGAACGTTTCCAGAAACAATTAATCCCTCCAAACTATTGTCACCTCTGCGAACCACGTGACCGAATAATTGCAGAGTTTTACCCTTTACAAACCCCGCAAAATAAGTTTAAACGAGTTTAAAGTTTAAATTAAAAATGTAAAAGATGTGATAGATTTATGTGTAAAAAATAACAAGGGCCTTAAGATATTTATCTTTAAAAAACGCAGACGACATAGACTTTGTCGCTCGTACGACTCATGACATTAGGTTACAGAGTTAGGCGGGCCACTCACTATCAGGTACACCTGACAGGTAGACCTAAACAAAACAGTTAGTCAGGTGTACCTGATAGTATGTGGCGGGAATAACTAGCCTATCAGGCGACCTGAAAAGCTTGTTTCTACCACGTACTATTAGGTATACCTAGCAGGTCTAAGGTCGGTCACTCACTATCAGGTACACCTTAACAGGTACACCTGAACAGGTACCTGATAATGTGTGGCGGATCAGGATCAGGTTGCCTGAGAGGCTAGTTGATCCCGCCACACACTATGAGGTACACCGGACAGGTCTACCTATTCAGGTGTGCCTGATGTGGCCGGCATAATACCTAAGGCTAAGGCCGGCCACTCACTATCTTGGGCTTATAAATTAATGTGGGACATAATTTTAGCGTCGGACTATAATTTTGACGTTGTTCAACAATTACTTTATCTGGAAAGCATGGTAAATATCAATACAACTTAGAAGCCACTGTCTAATCATGATATTTGTCATCCTTGTATCACGATATATGCAACCGTAATATTTTCTTTCTTTAATAGAGGAAAGTCCTGGAGACAATACTACGTCAAATAAATAAAAATGGAACCTGGTATCGTCGATATAACTTTGAACTATACAATAAGTATAAAAAGTTATAGCGTTATGAAAGCTACCCTGCATGACGTATTTTATTAGCGAAGCCTGAGGGAACTAGACAAAAAGGTAGGCCAATGTTGAGATGGAGAGATGGTGTAGATGATGATGTGAGAACTAGGTGCTACAAACTACATTCTTTTTCGACTGTTGAAAATCAACAATCTTTTTTTTTTGACTATATCCACAGTATTTAGAGGATGTTATCGTTTGTCTTATGTAAGAGTGTCTTATGTAAGAGTTATCGTATGTAAGAGTGATGTTATCGTTTGTCTAATAATGAGTGAATAGGGATGGTCACAAGCTCGGCCTCAGCTCGGCTCGGAAATATTGTTTAATATTTATGAAAATGCCGAGATAGAAAGATTTTATTAACCAAGAGTTTCTTCACCTTTTATGGAACAAAAACATAGTATTCAAATGAATGGCTGTACCTAAGGTCATTTCTGAGAAACACCTTAAAGGAGAAGGAAAGGCAGGCCAAGAAAAAGATGGAAGGACAGTGTGTACGAAAACCTGAAGAGAAGTAACATTGAGAGATGGAAAGAACTAGCATTTTATAGAAGGAGATAAGTAGATAAGGAAGTAATGAAGGAGTGTATAAAAAGACTGAAGTGAATTTATTAAAATTTATACGAGTAAAATAAAATGTAACCAGAAATTTAAACGTTTTAGTCCTAGGCCTACAAGGCCTGTTGAGTTTAATAATTAAATAAATAAACGATTCAGACTGAATTTGCTGGTAGCAGACCACAAAAACAAGTTTCCTGCAACAGCATTTTTATATGGTGTAAATAGATATTAAAAAAATTAAAACACCTCAAATTACTGTACTTTATGTTCGTCACATAATTGGCAGCCACTGTAAAATTACATACCTCGTGTCTGTGCATACCCATGATGTATAGGTTATTAGAACTATTTTCAACATTGCTTCTCGCTGTCTCAAGATAATGCAAGTGGGTATCGAGTAATTACACTTACATACGCATACGGTAACTCAGTAGTCAAGTTGATATAATATGATCTACTGCATATATTTCTCTGTGGCTGTGCCGTAGCAACCTGTGATTATGTCTTCACACATGAATGGGTATTTCCCGGATACCGCATCTTTATCATTATCATTATTATAGCTAGTACTGGACGCTTTTGAATTTCAGAAGCGACGATTAACATGCATCACAGCAGGCTCGAGTTTGGAGTATCGGTTTTTTCAAATTCTACGTAACATACCAAGCTGTACTCATTGCGGAGTAGATTCTTAGATATTTACGATTAGATATAGTCTATTCTCATGTAATTGAAAGTAAACCTAAAAATAACTATCGTAGATTCTAGCTACTATGAAAAAACTTTCCTATGAGTCGAATTTAAATTGGAACGTGTGTAAAGTCCGATAATATTGATTGAATGGCTTATTTTTTATTATTTATTTACTGCCATACTGGTTGGAGCATTTGTTTGTAAACTAATACTTCGTTTTTGATTGTAAGTTGTGAGCTTCTACCTAATAACCAATATAACTTCTTGTACTTCAGTTTTAGTTCTTCAGTTTTCTTTCTGATATGTTCCTGCCACTTTAATTTGCTATCCAAATGTAGCCCTAGATATTTAACTGTTTTCTTGTATGGAACGATTTTATTGTTTATTCTAACTGGGTCACTATTTATTTTTTTGTAAGTGAAATCGATATGGGCAGATTTCCCTTCATTGATTTTTATGCGCCATTTATTATTCCAAGTGTTTATTTTGTTCACTGCATTTTGGAGGTGTCTAGTTGTTTCTTCAAATGCTCCAACCAGTATGGTCCTATGGTTTACAGTTATGGGGCTGTACTAGTGAGAGTAACTATGCTTGCCTTCAAGGAGTCCAAAACCGAATACTAAGAAACATAGTCAACGCTCCATGGTATATCCGCAACAAAGACCTACATCGGGAACTTCGTATAGCAATAATCAAAGAAGAAATAAAGAAAATTGCCAAGGGTTACGAAAAACGACTCCACAACCATACAAACAGGGAAGTGTTAGAACTTTTAGATAATCAAGACCTAGTCCGCAGGCTCATACGCACCAAACCTTTTGAACTTGTGTGATAGTGATAAATCTATAAATGTCAGTGTCAGTTTAAGGTCGGGCAGTGAACCTAGCCACAACAGTGATGTATGCAACAATAATTATTAAATTCTAAGGTGAACCGTTGGGAATACCTAGGACAGTACAGTAGTAGATTAAGTTAAATGTAAAATGCTGGTTAGTCTTAGGATTAGGTGCATTGTTAATTTAATTAATAATAAAAAAAATTATTTACTGCCATTTAAAATCTAGTCAATATTTTGTAATTAGTGAATGAGTTGTAAGAATAGGGCTTGTAGTAGGTCCCATCCATGGTTCACTGGAAATGGCTTGAGTCTAGTGGCCACAGTCGTTTCAATCTTCGTTCTATCTTCTATCGTCTGGTTGGAGAATTCCCTTGTCGACTTATTGGTGGGGTGTTCCGTACTGTTGTTTCTATATTTCCACGCAGCATATCTGATGACTTCCGTTGCATAATATGGAATGTTTAGGTCATTATGTAGTGTCTGAGATAAAACATACCATTGGGTAACAGTAATGGTTCTCAGCATTTTAGCATTTTTTATTGAAATGTCTGGAGTATCTTTGTGTTAGATAGTTTGCTGTATCCCCACAATTCGATCCCGTATGTCCAGATAGGTGTTAATCTAGCCTTAGATACTGCTATTTTATTTTTAATTGACAGTTGCGATTTTTTGCTTACCAGCCAGCTCATCATTCTTCTGATTTTGAATTCCAGTTGGCATCTTTTGGCTTGTATATGGTGCTTCCACGTTAATTTTTCATCGAGGTGGAGTCCTGGGTATTTTATAAGTATACCGGCATAACTTAAGTGGTATACTGGTGTAATTTAAGGGGATGGTGGTATTGTATACGTTTACCGGCAGACATACGTTTCTTCGAGTTGTAAATGTTATACCTACGCGAAGACTTCGTTGGATTTATTCCAAATTTCCATTTCTCTCGCCATTCCTATAGCACACTCATATGATTTGGTAGTTTTCAGTATTTCAGTGGACTTTTTTGGATCTGTATATGTGGATATTATAGCAGTATTATCTATAAATGTTGCCATGAGTATGTCATCCGTTTGGTATATATCATCAGTGTATATTAAGTAAAGAAATGGTCCGAGTACGCTCCCCTGTGGCTTTACAACACAGTATGTCGATATTTCAGCATCTGCTTTGACAGTAAAAGTTCGTTCATTAAGATAGGACTTCATGGTAATATACAGTTGGTCAGGTAGAAGTTATTTTAGTTTGTACAGCAGTTCTGTGTGTCATGCTTTGTCAAAAGCTTGCTGTACGTCAAGGAATACTGAGGTATACATTTTCTTTCCTTTAGTGCTCTCTTTGATTTTATTGACGATTATATGGCATAGTTGAATTTTAGAGTATTTCTCACGAAATCCGAATTGATGCTCAGGAATTCAGGAATTAAGCCACCTAAGTGTAGTACTAAGTGTGAGACTTCTTGCATTCTGCTCAACAAAAGTCTTTCTACTATTTTTGACATGATTTGTAGTAGACTCATTAACCTGCATAAGCTGACTTCTGTGAGCGGTTTGGTAGACTTGGCAATCATAATGGCTTAAAAGACGGAAGTTTGTCTTTAAATATATCTCGTCTATTAGAAAAAATATTTATAACCTCATAAAAGAGTTGCAAAAATATTAAATTGTTAACTTTCCGCTCCGATCATTTATGGGACAAGACTTTAATGGTATTGAGGAATATCAAATTTAAATTTGCCAAAACCTGGAACACTGACTACATGGACTAAGGCAACTACAAACGTATTGCAAAAAAGTGTTGAGTTGGTTTCATTCACTTTAAAATTCAAAATTCATATTCAACTATAAAACATGAAATAAAAAATTAAGGCCTTAATATCGTAAAATATTTGAATGTCATAAATATACTCAAGATCAGTATGTTTTTGCTCTGTGTTGCTGAGATAACAAAGCCATTATCATCAGTTGGTGCTACAGCCCTTCGTGGGCCTTGGCCTGCCTCAAAACATTCTTTCATGTCGTGTGTCTGTCTTAAATCTTCCTGAACATATTCCATACATCTGAGTTTTGGTGTCCCCGTTCTTTTTCTTCCGGCTGGTCTTTTTAGCAAAGTTGTTTTGGCCGGATCACTTTTATCCATCCGCATAACGTGGCCCACCCATCTTAGGCGGTTTATTTTGATAGTTTTCACGATATATCGGTCTTATCAAAAAGTTTATAGAGTTAAAAATTATATCTCCTGCTCTACCTGCAAACTACCAGAGGATTTTTGGTAAAATCATTCGGGAATTAATGGCAAAATTTCGTAAAACTGATTCTGTTCAAAATTAATAGAGGCGGTGTGTTATTATTACAAAAGCTTTTATCATAAGCTTATATCATAATATATATTTATCTTCATGGCAATGGCTTTTCGGTCTTCTACCATATGAAAAAGTTATCCTTCGATTCATATTCTGATCCAATTTTGAATTTTTTTCCGCCAAGAAGCTTGATTTCTGCCTACACCACTTCGATCTTTAATTTTCAAGAAAAAAAATAATTTCAAAATTATCATCTCTCATAATCTTTATTTTTAAACTTATCTTTTTACTTATAAACGGTAAAAAAGACTACTGCTCACTATTAATTGTTTTTTTTTTAATAATATATTAGTTTAAGAAAAAACTGAAAGTTTTGTCCATTTTTCACTAAAAGCATTTTTACTTTTTATTCTGACCAGTATTAAAACTCTTTAAAATTTTAGAGCCCTATACATATTTATAATATACAAAAACATTGAAAAAATCTTTACATAATAATTTCCGTCAATAAATAAACAATTTCCTCTTCTTTATCGCCAATTTTCCTCTTCTTTATCACCAATTTTACGATTCCATAAAACTTGAGTAAAAATCCCAACTACTGCAAGTGTTTTTACGCCTTCCTTCATAATATTTCATATCCTGCAAACAGAAAACGACGAATACCTTTGATAATCCGGTTTATCTACTAGGAATATCTATTGATTCACAATTTGGTAACCGTTCCAAGGATCATAAATTAGACATTCCCCATAAATTGCAATTAAAGTCCTTACATGTGAAAAATGAATGAACTAATTGATATTTGTAATCAGAATTAAAAATGTATGGCATGAAATTATTCAAACGACCGTCTTCACAGTTGACGGGGCAAGGATTCATTTGATAATTGTTTATTGAGGATGTTCTTGATTGCTATTACAGTACATTGGCGATATTTAACAGTACCGGAAAATAAATTTTATATAGCATAATTAATCTAAAAAGCGAATACTAGGTAAGTATATTTGTAAAATTATATGGAGCGGAAACTATGACTGTAAATAAAAGTTTAAAAGGAAAAATTAAAGCTATCAAAGCTCTAGAAGAAGATGAGTCCATATAATATTACCAGCTGACAAGGACAACACACTCGTAAGTATGTACAAGTTCCTGCTGGACATAATTCAACATCTAGCACACAAAATAACAACATACGTTAAAAACACGACAATTCATGCTAGTCAGTTTTGACACCACCAGCCATTTTACCAAGGTACCATTGAAAAACGCCATAAAAGAATAAGATGTAAACTGAAGAGGAACAATACATTGGCAACTAAAACCAAACTGAATGTATCAGCTATCACGGAGCTACTAAAATTATGCACAGACAATAATATAAAAGAACAAAACAATTCACTTCTTCATTTCACTTCTTCTGGATGTGCTGATCAAAGAATTTACAAGATATGCAACCACACTTTACAGGAAACCCACACCAACAGATATTTAAATTTCCGCTCAAATCACAATGTAAACCTCAAAAAATGAATCATGAAATCATTATACAATAGAGCCAAAACACCTGTTATAATGAAAAGGCATTTCAAATATTTAATGTAAATAAATAAAAACATTAGAAATAAAAAACAAGAATTAAGTAATAATCTTACATTATAGTTTTTAAGGTACCAAGGGTATTATAAGGATAATAACGCTTGAGGTCAATGGTGTATATACCGAGGGCCTTTGGCCCGAGTGATATACGTTGACCGAAAGCGTTATTATCTTTATTACTCGTGGTGCCTTCAACGTTTAATGTCCGACTAAATTATTCTTTATATGTAAAAAATTTGAATGAATTTTGAATTAATTAGTTTTCAAATAAGTACATTTACCAGCAATAGTCGTAAGGTAATTATTGTGGAAACCATAGTTTTACTTAGGTTATTTGTCAACTTAACAGTATTTAACTAGTTATTTAAATTTAATGCCCTAGGGCTTTATTTTTCAAAATAATGCCCTGAGGCATTATATCATACGTAACTGACTTCGAAACCATGTCATTATTAAATATGTCAAATAATATACGAATCAGACATTAAAGTAAATAATAAAAAGAATAAATATAATAAAACAAATACTTATAATAATAATAAATAATGAAAACCAATCTGAAGTGTCATAAAAACTCTTTATAATCCATTTATACAAATTAAATGAAACAAGCTATGGTATAAGTATTTCTTTAAATTTACACTAATAAAAATCTTCAAATATTATTTCTGCACGTATATAATAAAATATGTCTAGTGGATGTAATTCCAGTGTACTTTGCTAAACGAATCTAAAAAGGAACAGATCTACGACTTAAATATTTTGTGTTGCTATCATGTTACGTCACTTGCTATGACGCGGATGACGTGCAACGATATTTATACTGTACGGACCGTACGTATTATTAGTGCAATACTTACCAGTCAAAGATGTGTTTACTTTTTGAAGAAAATTTTATCTTGTACTTACCTAAAACAAAATTAAAAGTACTTTAAAAATAAGAATTCATTTTATTAAAAAGTAATAAATAATAAAAATACGGATTGTTTTAACTAATTGTTTAAAGGATACTCTATTGAGATACAGAGAGACTTTTATGTATGAAACGCCTCAATTATCTTGGAAATTGCTTTCACGATTTTTATAAATTTTGGTGAGTTTTATGACGGGGCCGATATTTTAGTGGTATTTACATTGTTGTCAGATCTTCCGTTTTCCTGGAAATCTAATGAACTTTTTATTTGAAATGGAAGACTCTGCATATTTTTTGCATATTATTATTAAAACAAATTGTAAGTATCAATTTTTTTGACCCGGGCAAACATTATAATATAAGATTCTTAAGGATCATTGGAAAGTACCAGGTTTTTTGTAATTTTTCTTTAAAGTTGATCGTTTTTGAGTTAAAAACAACTTAAAACTGAAAAAAAAAACGAAAAATGATTTTAAAAATTAGTAATGCTAGGTATTTCCGCCTATATTATACGTGGACATTATCAGTACGGTGAAGCTAAGTTACAAAAGGAGCTTAGTAACTTGGAAAAGAAACACTACAAGAGCAACGTTACCATTTCTGGTCATAATGTTAGAAAACCATGTCATCTAAGGGCGAAAACTAACACAGCCAATGAGTAAAGCTACCTGAAGAAATGGAGAGCCAAAGCGTTATTAAATAAAAGATTTTGAATAATCGAGTGCAAAAATATAAATATAGATAAGGAAAATTATTAACAAAAACTCTCGCAAAGTGAATGTGAATACAAAAGATTGTATTATACATAAAATATATAAAAGCTGGAATGCAACAGTCTATACTTATTTCCGCCTACTTGGGCATCATCAATACGGTGTAGCTAAGTTACAAAAGGAGCATGGTAACTTGGAAAAGGATCACTACAGGAGCAAAGTTACCATTTTTGGCCATAATGTTAGAAGACCCTGTCATCTAAGGGCGACAACTAACGCAGCCAAGAAGGCAAGGTTGGTAGCTATTAACCTGAGGTATGAAGTTGGAAGACACATTCGTTAAACCGTTTGCTTATGGATTTGTACCTACTCGAATACTGATGAGCTAGGGCATAGCGAAATATGTATATTCTATTGGTATCGATTCATATACGACTGTTTAACGAATTGTTTGCTTACGCCATTTATTTGGTTGTAAAATACAATCTAATAAGGACCTTTTTTTATTTTTAAACGCTTTTATTTAGTTCAATAGTTTGTGTCAAATCTTTAGACGTTAATTTGACTGCCTTTTCTTCAATGCAAATGAATGAAAATTTGCAGACATGTGCATTCGCGGGAACAATAAACGAATAGTCAATAAAAAAAATTTCATGTTTATTAATTGTTTAAATAAAAAAATAATGTGTGTGTACTTTGTACGCACGTAAGAAGTTATACTTCTACTACATATTATGTGATTTTTAAGACAATACCAAAAATTTAAAAAAATAAAAGAATAAAACGCACACAAACACATTGAAAAATGCCACAAAGAAAAAATGATTTCTGAACGATAATAATTGTTGGCAAAAATTTTAAATACGCATTTTCTGAAAAAAAATTATATAACAAATATACTTACAATCATAAAATGCATAAAAAAAATAAAAAAATAAAAACTTGCATCGGGAATCGAACCCGTGACTTTCGGGGCGCTTTGATTTGTAATCGAAGCCTAGACTCACTCGTCCAATTCCACATTATTTGTCATGTGGAAAAATAGGGTAACTGAACGTTTTACTGTTTGACAGTTGTTTTGAATATAATTAAATTATGTAGTTTAAATTTTGTGGAAGAAAATAATAAAATATAACAAAACAGTAAGAAAACAATATATTAGATGAATATTGGTAGAACTTTTGTTGGTAATCAAATTAAGTATGTAAATCAAAGAATTACATACCTACTGGATAAATAAATCTACGCCAAAAAATCATAATTTAAAAATAAAAATCGGACCTAATTTGGGATTTCTCTCTAAAATCCCCATTCTTGAAAAAATAAATGTACAGTAGAGCGTCGATTATCCGAACGTCGATCAACCAAACGACCGCTTATTCGAACTATCGACTCCCGCGTCCCGCACTCGAATGCCGAGCAAGCGTTAGTAATTGACGCTTAAAATATCTTCAATTTTCTTCAATATTGTATCCAAAAATAATTATGTTGTTGCAAAGACTGCACTTTTTTGTTTAGTTGCTAGTTGTCATTATCAAGATATAAATAAATATGTAGGTATATAAATATGGCTTTTATTCACTTGTGGATAAATATGTATGACTATAAATATGTATCAATATGTTGTAGTTCGATTATCCGAACAAATCGGTTTTCCGAACACCTATGTCCCCCAATTCCCAACACCTATGTTCCCAGTTCGGATAGTCGATGCTCTACTGTATTTCAACCTAATCCAAATGTATAATTACAATAGGATTATAACAAAAACTACTTACCAAATTAGAATGAGTTTTCCTTGTCCAAAATTGTCCAAAAGTTCAAAAATATAGGTATATGAAAACTATTTAAAAAGGCAGTATAACTATTAACTAACTTTTGTTTGTTGTTTCAAACAGCCGCCATATTGAATAATTTTTGACATGTCATTTGAACATCTAACCAGAACAAAGTTGTAATGCGCATGCGCCGGGATCATAGGTTTTAACATATAAAAATTCACCCTCATATCGCCGGTAAAGAAGTATACCTTTAAAAAAAGATTTTAATGGAAAACGCTTAAATTCTCTTGTTTTTTACAATGTAAAAACTTGAAACTTTTACGTATTGTATAGCTAATGATATGAACAATACATAATTTCACTTTTTACGTTAATTGTTTACGTTATGCTTCATAAATAAACAATAAAGTTTCAAATTTTTTGCCGATTCCGACTACTTTTCATGTTAGTACATCATATGTTTTATACATATTTTAATAAACATGACGATATATTTTAATGTTTGAAAAGTGTAAGCTTAAAAAGTAAAAAATATGAAAAAAAAAATTTTTTAGAAACGCTTTTCTTTAGTTACGGGTGACTAAAATTAAAAATATAAAAAAATCAACTAAAAAGCAAAAAAATAAAAAAGAATTGAAAAAATCTAACACATTCGTTAAAGAAAAGCGTGGGGCGAAAACCGTTTATTCGATGAACACGCGCCACGTTTTTATTTGACAGATGTGTTAGATTTTTTCAATTTTTTTTATTTTTTGCTTTTTAGTTGATTTTCTTATAAAATTTTTAAATTTAGTCACTCGTAAACAAAGAAAAACGTTTATTAAAAAAAATTTTTTCATATTTTTTTATTAATACGCTCATTGTAAACATAAAGAAAATATTTTCTTAGTTAACAGTTTTTACAATATATTATGGTGGTAAGATGACAAAATTTAGGTCTAGATCGAAAGTTAACTTTTCAAGATATTCGTTTTAAAAATATTTGGAAATAGCTCAAAAGGTCAAATAAAGAAATATAATAATTTATTTCGCATTTACAATGTATTTTCAACTATGAAATTTGCAAAAAAATTTACGAGCTCACCATCTAATCGTGACCTGAAAATATAACGAAATTTTGTAGAGAAAGTTTATCTTTTAAAGGAAATGTTTTGAATAAGGTAATAAATGTAATATGTTTTAAACATTTAAGTAGACCTACACATTAATAAAAACAGTAATGAGGTAAAACTTAAATCTTCTTTAATGGTTTTCTCCTAATATAGCTCATTGTTGAAAGCGTTAATATCTAATCGATATGCATTATAGCAAATAGCTTTAGTGATTTATTTCCGTCAATATTATTATGCACTGTCTTTTAGTGTGATGCACATTGTATGCAGGATATGTTCCAGTGTGTGTCTAATTGGTATACCACACGCATTTTACAATTACTTTTGCCATTCGTATACAATTTAAGTAATAAAAAATGATATATCACTGAACGAAGGTCTACACTTTATAATTAAATAATTTGTTAGATTGGTAAAAACAACTTTACCACAATTCTTAAAAATGCATATAAATTTATTTTATACTACTAAACGTACACTTTTATACTAATTTTTTTCTAAACAATTCTCTTCTACGTTAAGAATATCACATTGGCCCTCCTGTAGTAGCCCCAGAGGATAGACTAGAAGACTAACAGCTTATTAACCCAATATGATCTAGTGTTACTTTTATGTAACATTACTTTTATGTAAAAATTATCTTCTACATTATGGATATCACATTGGCCCTCCTGTAGTGGCCCTAGAGGATAGACTAGAAGATTCATAGCTTATTAACTAAACAAGTTAAGATTATATACACACCTAGAGCTATAAGGCCAAGCTCGTGTATAATTCCCAGCAATAGAGTAGATTGTACACTAATCATGGTATTCTGCACCGATGATATTGTTACTATAACCACAGAAACAGGAGAGAAGAAATTGGTGGTGTTTACAGCCTTGTAAGTGATACAAGCATTGTAAGTGACATAGTTGCACATTGTATAGACAAAGGATTGCAGCTGATAACGTAATGAGTTAATCCCAACCAACAAAAACCGGAAATATGGCAAAAGTCATATACTTGCCTAAAATAGGTAAAGATCAGACCTAACACCAAAGTCATACAGACCAATAAACCTATTATCTTATTAGTATGGTATAGTTAGACCCAAACCCAGACATCCAAAGTGAAAGTTATCCTCCAACACCAAATTGTTCTATATGGTCCACATAATGTTCAGAAAAAAGTCACACCATTTTGAGCGTCGGGTTTGGGGGGGAGAGATGGGAGAAATCTGCAAATTCGTAGTTTTTTAGGTTTTTCGTCAATATTTCTAAAACTAAGCGGTTTATCATGAACAACCCTCTACAAAAAATTGTTCTACATTAAATTTGAAATAAAAAGGCCCTATGCATAACCCTTCTAAAATGAACGGTTCCAAAGTTACGGAGGTGGTATAGTATAATTGGTCCAAAAAAAGGCCTAACCCAGACATCCAAAGTAAAAGTTTTCCTTCAACACCAAATTGTTCTATATGGTCCACATATTGTTCAGTAAAAAGTTACACCATTTTGAGCGTCCGGTTTGGGGGGGAGATGGGGGAGAAGTCGGTAAATTAGTAGTTTTTTTTAAGTTTTTCGTCAATATTTCTAAAACTTTACTTAAGGCGTAAGTAATGTTCTATGGAATAATATTCTACATGAAATTTAAAACAAAAAAGGTTCTATACATAATTGTTATAAAATCAACGGTTCCAGAGTTACGGAGGGTGAAAAGTGGAGGTTTTCGATACTTTTTATATTTACCGATTTCTCCCCCCTCTCCCCCCCCCCCACAAACCCGAGTGTGACTTTTTTCTGAACATTATGTGGACCATATAGAACAATTTGGAGTTGGAGGATAACTTTCACTTAGGATGTCTGGGTTTTTGGTATAGTTATATCATAAATATTATTTACGCTATTGTTTACGCTAAAGCATAGTTTTAGGAATATTGCCGAAAAACTTAAAAAAACTACTAATTTACCGGCTTCTCTCCCATCTCCCTCACAAACCGGACGCTCAAAATGGTGTAACTTTTTACTGAACAATATGTGGACCATATAGAACATTTTGATGTTGGAGGAAAACTTTTACTTTGGATGTTTGGGTTAGGCCTTTTTTGGACCAGTTATACTATACTACCTCCGTAACTTTGGAACCATTCATCTTAGAAAGATTATGCATAGGGCCTTTTTTATTTCAAATTTAATGTAGAACAATTTTGTATAGAAGGTTGTTAATTTACCGATTTCTGCCCCCTCTCCCCCCAAACCCGACGCTCAAAATGATGTGACTTTTTTCTGGACATTGTGTGGACCATATAGAACAATTTGGTGTTGAATGATAACTTTCACTTTGGATGTCTGGGTTATGCCATCTTTTGGATCAACTATACTATACTATATCTATTAAAAACGCTGGAAAGGCTTCTGGATACATACATAAGAGACTAAGTGCTAAAATATAATCCTCTAAGCAATCGTTTACCAACCTGGTAAATCTACGGACTAAGCGTTGGATGGTATAAATAGACTTATCTCCAAAGTCAATAGAGGACAATAAGATAGCAATAGCCGCTCTTTTAGACATTGAATGGGCATTTACTAATATTAAAATATGACCTCCAACTCTTGGATAAAAGCAATTACCTGGTGTTATATACAGAAGGTTAAGGCATCCTTGTAGAAAAGGTTAGTAACATCAACTCTGAGCAAAGCAACCATCAATGCAAGAGCAGGTGGAGGCTGTCACAAAGAGAAGTTCTATCATCTCTGCTTTTAGCAACCTTGGTAAATGATCTCAAAAATCTGTCCACAAAAAACTTTTACTGTCTAGGATACGCTGACGATATTGCAATCGTCATCAGTAGAACTTCGCAAAGTTTTATATCTGGAATAATGCAAGCAGCCCTAAATATCGTTGATAAAGAACTGGTGTAAACAAGAGAGGTTGCCATACCTGTATAAAAATTTTTAAATTTTAGATTGATGAATTTGAAAAGCTCGAATTCTAGTCCAAAAAATTATGTGTTCAAAAAATTGCAAAGTGATGTTCAGTTCTCGGGGCTAGTCTTGCAGAAAAAACATAGACTCTGCCAATGAGTATTATGAATCTGAATATTTTTGCCAAAATTACAGTTACTAAAATTTCTAAAATAACTGTTTGTCAATTTCAAAAAATTAGCTAAAATGTAATTTTGGATTTGCGCAGGTTCCATTAGGTCATAAAGGGAAATAATTATTTGCAATTAAAAATACGAATATTAATAATAATTCGAAGTTTTATTTCCGGAGAAATAAACAGTTTTCTTGGGACCAGTTTCTGGTTACGCATGTATTCGTGGTTTCTATGACTTGCAAACCAAATGAACGATGAATGAAAGAAGACACGGGGAAGTCTAAAAGTTGCACTTCACTACCTGTCTACTCATCAAGACAAAAATCCAACGAAATCTTGGTTTCTACACTCAGATAGGAGTAAAACTCATGAGTAAAACTAATATAAGAGAATTCGCTGCATAACGAAAATGAGAGACATCTTACATTTCAATTCGTTCAGAGAAGACCATAAACGCCCTTACGTACGTTTATGGTTCTCTCTGAACGAATTATAATGTAAGATGTCTCTCACGTTTTGCAGCTTATTCTCTTCATTCACAAACAAGCTGAAAATTCGAGCATTATCGTAACGAAAACTTTGTTTATTTACGTATTTTAATTCATAATATGGAAAATTTGCTATTATGAAAAGTTGTTCAGAATTAAAAATTATGGTTTAATGTGCAATTATATCATTCTAATTTAAATGTTGTGAATTATAAAGGTACTTTACTCTTGATCGAAATTCATATTTTTTATATACCTCGTATAAAATTAATAAAATTTGATATATCATATATGATACATCATAAATCTTAGACCATGAAGAGCTTTTTATGAAGAATAACTTTTCTTTGTCAAATTAAAAATAAAAGAGTTATAAATGAAAGTGTTGTTGGTATCCATAATTTGAGAAAAATCTTCAAATATTTTTTTCCATTAGAAGGATGTAATTCCACATAAAAAAACATAATTTTTTATTCCAAACAACATTTCATAGTTTCGGTTCGCTGAACTCGGACACAACTGGCTAGTGATTTTAGTCAGTAATTTTGCCAATTCGACAAAAAAATAGTTACTAAATAGTTAATAATTACTAAATAATTAGTAATTTTGCCAATTTCGGCAAAATTGGCAAAAAACAAAAAAATTACCTAGTAAAATCACTAGCCAGTTGTGTCTGAGTTTAGCGAACCGACTATAATAACAAATTTCATTTCATAACAAATGGAACAGTCCATTCATCATTAGGTAGTCCCATTAAAGGGGATTAAAGGGGAGGTCGTATACTCGTATAAACCTTTTTAAAGTTAATAAATTATTGCTTTCAAAATATATTCAAACTGTATTTTCTAACATCTTATTTATTTTATATAATAATTAAATTCACTATCAAATGTCATTGATATTTTATTAATACTTAATTTAAAATTTAGTTTGACATTCACGAAATGTTAAACTCAAAAATGTAAATAACCTATGCTTTGCTTAAGAAATTCAGATTAAAAAAACTAGCCTACTTACTATAAACGATTTCAGCTGACGTTTAGTGTGTCGGCGGAAAATAAAAGGATTGTGACGTCACATTTTAGATTTTGAGGTCGATTATCTCGAAGACGGTTTGAGATATCGAAATGCCGTTTTCAGATTTGGATTCAGCAGACAAAACTACATAAGAATCCATCGATAAATCTACTCTAAGTATTGCAGGAGCGGCGACGCAATAACACACAGACTTCGCGAATTTATAAACGAAAAAAAAAGTTTTCGTTGAAAATATTAATGTTTAATGTATCCATGAGCATCGCCATTGCTTGTAGAAACTTTTATTTTCTTTTATGTTTTGTAGACAAAATTTTCTCTGAAATCGATAATATCCCTTGAAAAATGTCCCGTGCATTGATTCATACTTATAAAGTTCAGTAAGTAAGAGACTGTGGTGTAAATAATGAGCTTCCATATATTTTACACTCCTTTAGAACTACAAAAAATTTATTTCAGTGGATATACGATTATTTTTCTGATATTGTTTCATGTTCTATATATTTAATCGCCTGCCATACATCAACATAACTACGCAGATTCTCGAACAAGCTCGTTAGTGGTTTTATATTAATCTCAATTAATTAATTCTAAAAATTAATCCACGATATTTCTCTCCTGCTGCCGTATGTTACTGTTTAGCGCGACTGTGACATGTGAAGGTCCATTACGAATATCGATAACGGATAGTTTTTCCTATCTGTTCTCTAAAAATAATTAAATAAATTTCTAATTTATTCGTAATTAAGAGTGGGCAGTAAGTTAACGGATGTGTGCTCTCCACTCATCTACACCAGATAAATGACATCCATTTCATCTTGTTTCGATGGTGATTTGTCAAGAAAAGTTCCAGATTTAGCGTAAATTACTTTTGAATACATTTTCATACCTAATGTGATCGGTACTCAGATTGTGGATTGATTTTACATATCCCGAATATGTAAATTAATTAGAATTCAATAAAACTTTTCATATACAGTGAATATACCTACAGTAGGAAAAATGAAAGAATACCCATGAACGAACATATAAAACACGCTGTATTTTCCTGTCACCGTGTCACACAAAAAATTGGCCAGCGCAAGTACATGTAATAATTATTATTACATGTACTTGCGCTGGGCAATTTTCTTTGTGACACGGTGACAGGAAAATACAGCGTGTTTTATATGTTCGTTCATGGGTATTCTTTCATTTTTCCGACTGTACATTGTGTACAAGTAGGTAATTGACGTTTCGATTCCTGATTTATTATAGCGCCAAGTTTGTTCATTTCAAAATTATTAAAAAAAATATGATAAAAACTCTACAGTGATGAGCAGTGGCGTAGCTGAGGATTGCGCCCACCCCCTCCCCCCTCCCCCCTCCCCCCCCCGCACAATTTTTGTGGGCCCCCGTCGTATAAGTATAACGACCACTAATAACAGTATAATTCTGAAATATGTGTAAATGACAATATTTGTCCTTTTTTGATAAGTCTTCATTAGTTAGTATTAATAGATTTTTTGGGAATAGACATGAACACCTTTTAAGTATACCTTCATGTCTCTTAATCCGACAAAACTATTATTAAGTTGTTGCAATACTATAGCTAAATTTACATTGAAAACATTAACTTCAAAACTTTTTTGCTACAATTTATTTTTTTGTTGCAGCTGAGCTCTTCGTAAATTTTTTTATACGTTTTATCCGTTTATTTTTAAATTCCGGTGTAATCCCCACTATTCTGCTATTCCTGCTCCTTCTGATAAAATTTCGGAAAACGAATTTCTCATCTGTCGAAGATTATCACGATTTTTTTTTAAAGGTGAAGGACCGTTAACTCTGCCGTTTCAGATTGCAGAAGATTTGATATTAGATGAATAAAGTTAAGCATTTAGATTGAATAGTAATGTTAACATCAAATTCAAAATTATTCATAAATATGCTCTAATAAGCAGCTCTTAGCTTCTAATTTTTCATAGTTTTTTGGTAACAGTGAAATTTTCGTTAAATATTTCATTACTTGTCGGAAAGCTCGACGCAAAGCTATAACAACATCATGTCTGGGTGACCACCGGGTTTCACATATATAACCTTTTGTTGTCAAAAACGATGAATCCAAAGTCATAATAGTACATAGTACATCCCATCTTTTAATACTTGCACAAAAAATACATATTTTATAATCTTTTCACTAACTCCTGTACACCAGCAACGGCATCATTCAATATTAGGTTCAGATTATGGGATGCACAATGAACATAGGAAACTGTTTTTTTTTTTATGTCAGTTCTGCGCCTTTGTACGCCTGAATATACACCACTCATAACGCTTGACCCATCATACCCCTTTCCTCTGCAGTTGTGTACGTAACGGTGCTTTGATTATATAAATTTTAAAATTTCATTTACAGGACCTTCTGCACTTTGGTCTAATTACGAATAAATCCCAAAAACAACTTCTGCTTGGAGTGTAAATTATTTTCATCGCAAGTTATTTTTACATTTCGAAAAATAAAACTAATTTGGAAATATCTTGAGTGGTATCAAGAAATATTAAATAAAAACAACTTTTTTTAATTAAATTATTCACTTTGTTTTCAGTTTCTTAAGCCGGCAAATTTATAACTTCGTTTTGTATTTGGGGACTCAAGTAGGTAATGTTTAAGTTATTGTTATTGTTTTTATCGATTAATTTAGCTAAAAAAGCATCATATTTAGCTAGTAAAAGAACCGTCGACAAAAAATTACCTTTTTGGGATTCACTTTCATCTAAACTACCAACATGTCCACTAAACGCTAAATTGCACCCAGAAAGAGTAAGAGTTACGTCAATTACCCTCTTCATTACTTCCTTCCAAATTCCCTATTTTGATGCTTATTAGGAAAATATGTTTTGGTCCCCAATTTAAAGAAAGTAGAAGTATTAAGCTTGAAGGCTTTAAGGGGCCCCTCCTAACGTCGGGCGCCTTGCGGGCCCTGCGGGCCTGTCAGCTACGCCACTGGTGATGAGCGCGCTAATAACCGGCAAAATAACGCAAAAGATGGAAAATATAAATTAAGTTGTGCTATTAGAAAGAGTTGGGAAATTTAGCGATAGAAACGTATAACTTTTCATTCTATTTATCTTTTCCCACCTTTAGACTTATCAGAGGAGCATGTCAACTAAAACTGTCACTGTCACAGTGGCAGTTGAAAATTCGTCCGATAGGTCTAAAGGTGGAAAACAATAAAAAATAGAATGTAACTCTATAGATTTTTATAGCTAAACTTCCCACCTCTACTAGTTTCATTTGTTTTTATCTCACAATTTAATATGTTTTCCATCTTTTGCGTTATTTTGCCTGTTATTAGCGGGCTTATCACTGTTTCATTGTATATTACAAAAAATTACCATGTTTCCAATTTGACAGAGCGAAAGTACCATGTTGGTCACCAGATCTTTGTATGTCACATTACCATTGTCTTAGGTTCTTTTGCCAAGAAGTATGACTGCGACCTGGAGCTCTCTTTTCTTCGAGCTTTTCTTCTATTGGGTCAAAAAATTCAAGCTTGCGTTTTTTTTTATAGGAAACAAACTTCACGTCTCTGATCTAATTCTTTAAGGATATGTCAGTACCAATATCCGTAATTATTTTATGGATTATGAAAAGGCTTTCGATCGTGTCCAATACGCAAAACTTATGAATACGCTTGAACAGGTTGGCCTGGATAATCGTGATAGTTAACTGCCAACTTGTACTGGAACCAGACTGCCCAAATAAAAGTTGATGACTAGTCGCCTAAAGAGGTCACAATTAGAAGGGATGTTTGTCAGGGTTGCGTACTATCTCGGCTATTAGTCAACGTTTACAGCAACAAAATAATAGAGAATGCAACTTATAACTGCTTAGAAGCCCTGACCATAAATGGTAAAAGATAGCCTAGCTGGTAGCCTAATTGCAGATACTTTGGAGGGTTTACAAAAGTTGTTCAATACCAAAATTCTGATTTCGGAAGGAAAAACAAAATGGTTGGTGGTGTCAAACACAAAATGCATCAGAAGCATTCACTTGGAAGTGAATCGCCAACAAGTAGAGAACGGGTTCAGTCCTACAAATTTCTAGGCTTAATTGAAGCTGGGATAATATGCAAGAAATTCATGCAAGAACAAGACTAGGGCATGATTTATCAAAATGAGACTAGTTTTGTGTAGATCTTAGCACGACGCTAAGAACTCGGGTGCTGCTCTGTTTTATTTTGAGTATTTTGTATTATAGCGAGGAACCTTAAATTCTGACTAGCACTATGTACAAAAAACTTATACCCTTTGAGGTGCGGTGCTACCGTAGGATGCTCAGAGTATCAAGGATGGACATCATAGGTAATAAGGCAAACTTTTTTAATATCAATGAAATAATTGATATTGATATTTATGAAATAAAGTTATTTTTCATGAAAAGTTCTGCATGACCCCTATTCTCTCATTTAAAAAAATCATCGATTACGACATCACGCCCAGATGGATGACATCACTAGTATGATATACATCGCAAAAATTTTAATTTAAAAATAAAAATCGACCTGTCTCGGAATTTTTCTCCAAATTGGTCTATTCGCGAAATAATTTATTTATTCCATAATTCATAATTTTGAATCTCTCTACTTATACAATAACGTTTGTTTATTAAGTATTAAGTTTAACTCTGGCGTGTAATTAAACGCCATACATTTTGTTTAGTATTCACTTTTAACACGTTGAGAAATAGATAGAAATAAAAGATATTTCTGTACAAAAATATTTTTAAGAAAAAATCAAAATCAGTCGTTGTCAAAATAAAAAATATTAATAAATTAAAAAAATGTTGTTGCTTAGTAAAAAATTCTTCTAATAATTTAATTTAATCTGACTCATTTATATCGGCAATTCAGACATATATTATATATTTTACAGTAGAAGACTTTAAAATGATATTGCCAATATTTATGAGTTGCGTTCCTGGGACGATTTTACTGAAAGATAGTTCATTCGATTACATGAAATCAACCCCAACTCAAGAATATCCGTCACAAAAAAATTCTAGCATGTGATCTGTCTTTAAAAAGACAACCACATGTAACGGTGACAGTAAAATTCTCGTGTTAGAGATTCCATTGTAAGTCATAATAAAATCTTTTTTTTTTTGTTAAATTGTGGCTTATTTCCCATTTAGAATAGTTAATTACAAAAATGCCATAAGGAAATAGCTTCAGAACAATATTAAAAAACCAAGACTATTTAATACAAGCGTTTAAAACCGTTTTTTTTTTCGATACAATTAAAATTCATATTCAAATTGAAACTGCTTTACTGTCCACTCTATATCCACTAGTAGGTACCTACTACTCATACGGATTTTACTGTCTGCGTCTGTCAACTTAATTAGATCTGTAAATATTGTAGTAAACAACATTTTTAAAATATATAAGGAGTGTTTCGTACCTAGTCATTGAGGTAACGATGTTTTTGTGACGAGAGCTTTGCATATTTATTAGAAACGAGACTACCTACATATCGAAATCGATGTATAAATCAATTAAATTGTTCAGCAATCAATATCAGATCAGTAAGGTATATAATTTGTGCGATAGGATATTCAAAACATTGAAAATATTTTCTTCCTCTTTACACGGCGATTGAAGTAATTACCTATGTGTTTATATTTAAATGTTAAGGTAGCAGTGGGGAACGACTTGCATAATATTTAATAAATATTAAACAAATATTAAAATGAAAAACAGATACCTTGTAACGTTCATTTACATAATAATAATTCAATAATATAATTCTATAATAATTATAATAATAATTCCCTCTATTCCCTATAGGCTTGGATCCCGCATACCAAAAAAAAGTTGATTAATAGCAAGCTGAAAATTTGTTAATAGTTTAACGGTGTTTAGTCGGACAAACTTTGATGTATGGGAACACTGGAAAAGGGGAAATTTTAATTGTGGAACGTGATTTTAATTGTAGAACGTGTCATCCTGACAAGTTTATGATTGTGAAAACTAGCAGCTTGTTTTTAAGTTTGTTCAATAGCAAACTTGATATAATATATGAAAAATGTTTGTCCGACAGATATGTTGGGCATTTTATTAAGTCCGACACGTAGAACATGTCAAATGACAAGAATTATGTGGGTGGTAAATAGCAGTCTGATTTTTGCATGAGCGTTTAATGAAAGGGTAACAAATCAATTAGAAGTTCTGTCCGACAAAATACATGGAACGTTTTCGTAGTCTGACGTTTGAAACCTGTAACCGTTCCACAATTTTCCCTGCTCTAGTGCAATTCAAAGCAAAAATTTTAGAAAATAATATGTATAGTCCATCCCTCAAAGACTATGCCACTGAACTTCTAAACATCATACGAATAAGCAGCATTCTACTGAGAATGTCAAAATGTGAGAATCTCAATTTTGCGACCCCAAAAAATATAAAAAATAGATTGCCACTTCTATACCCAGGTTTCCCCCTAAAGTAGAAAAATTTGTTTCGACCAAGAAATTTAGCTTAGATAATTTCGAACTTTTTGGGTACAATGAACCTTTCTCTCAGAAACATTGCTTGAAGCGGTCGGCGATTTGGAATGTGAGTTATACGCGCGAAATCAAGTTTTTAAATAAAATTTGTATCATGCCCAGAGTGAAAACTCGATATCTTGTCGATCAGAGCGAAAAGTGCATGTTTCGTATGCAATCTTTGCATTTTTCAGTCGTTTCACTAAGTACTTTAATAATTAAACGTTACATAATACACTTTATATTCACGTGTGCACTTGTTGTTAGTCTATGTTGCAATTCAAAAGTGATATTTGGTCCTAAAGCCATGTGGAAGATATTTTAAGCTACGCCCGGTTCAATGTCGTATTTAAAATATTTATCTGCCAATGTACATTTACAAAACAAAGTCAATTTATTAAGTTCAGATATATATTGTAGAGATCCTTGATATCGGCTTGTTATTGATACAATTTTGACCATTGTGTATGTGAATCATCTCCAACATACATCTTTTGTTGTAATTCTGTTCCTTCTCAAAAATATGTACCGTGTGTTCCAATAAGAATGGCTCTCGGCCATATCTCAGGAACCGTTTATAGTACAGCTTTGGGAAAAAAATATTTATAACAAAAATTGCTTCGGGAAAAGCCTAGAAATTAGTTTCATAATTGTAGGTCCACCGCTAGAGGGAGTAATTGAATATCAAAAATTAAAAAATCAAAATTTTACAAAATTTACCTAATGAAAGGGCACTGGAAATCCAATCAACGTATTCTTCATAAAATTCTGCGCATATCTGATTTTATGAGTTTGTCTACCTTTGCAAATAAGAGGTAGGGGTGAGTGGGAACCTTCTTATGAAAAAATGGCTGTAAGTCCGGTTCTGCTAAATCGAATTTTGCGTACTTCGTCTTGCGAAAACAGCTCTTTTTGGTCAATGTAAGTGTCTTATTTTCAAAATAGCCTAATAAGTAATATGCAAACTAGGAGGCGATATTTAATTATTTTCAGAAATCTAGTTTTCTTTGGAAAATATTAAATACAAGTATGCATTTTTAATCATGTATTACAAAATTAGATTAAATTAGCAACATAATACCGAAAACCGCATGTCGATACCTTTTTTCTATCTCGAGATATCTTAAGAAATATGTAAATTTTAAAAATAACTGTTACTGTCACCGGTAAACGAGGTTAAGGAAAAGTAGTGTGCTATGGAAAAATCAAATAAACATTTTCCAGATGTAAACGTATATAATTAATTAAAACAACAAACAACACTGTAAAATATAACAAAGAAATAAAAGCAACTACTTACTTAGTCTTAGTGACTGCCTAAATGTTCAAATTGTTGCCCATCATTTTAGATGCAAGCATTTGCTCTTTCAAGAGTAGATTGAATAGCAACAGATTTAACTGTTTTAGACTTTTATTTATGGGGACGGATTAAAGACCTTGTTTTTGCCGCTAGGCCCACTATTCGAGAAAACATGATGTAGAATCTAGAGAATACGAAACGCCATTCAAAGCATTGCGAAAGCAGAAATTGAGACTGATGTGCAATCTACTCTTGAAAGAGTAAATGCTTGCATCGAAAATGATGGGCAACAATTTGAACATTTAGGTCGTCACTAAGTAAGTAGTTGCTTTTATTTCTTTTTTATATTTTATAGTGTTGTGTGTCTTATTGTTGTTTTAATTAATTATATACATTTACATCTGGAAAATGTTTTTTTTTTGTTTTTTTCCATAGCACACTACTTTTCCTTAACTTCGTTACCGGTGACATTAACAGTTGTTTAAAATTTACACGTTTCTTAAGATATCTCGAGATAGAAAAAATGCATCGACATGCGGTTTTCGGTATTATGTTGCTAATTTAGTCTAATTTCGTAATACAGAATTAAAAATGCATTCTTGTATTTAATATTCTCCAAAGAAAACTAGATTTCCGAAAATAATTAAATAACGCCTACTAGCGGGCATACTACTTATTAGGCTATTTCGAAAATAAGACTCTTACATTGACGAAAAAGAGCTGTTTTCAACAAGACCAAGTATGCAAAATTCGATTTAGCAGAACCGGACTTACAACCATTTTTTCATAAGAAGGTTCCCACTCACCCCTACCTTTTATTTGCAAAGGTAGACTTCTTGTAACTCGTAAAATCAAATATGCGCAGAATTTTATGAAGAATACGATGATTGGATTTCCACTGCCCTTAAATTAGGTAAATTTTGTAAAATTTTAATTTTTTAATTTTTGATATTCAATTACGCCCTCTAGCGGTGGACCTACAATTATGAAAATAATTTCCAGGCTTTTGACGAGGCAACTTTTGTTATAAATATTTTTTTCTCAAAGCTGTACTATAAACGGTTCCAGAGATATGGCCGAGAGCCATTCTTATTGGCACACCCGGTACATAATCAAAGTCAAAAGTATGATTATTTTCTAAAGAATGTTTGGCTAAGGCAGTAGTGTTTAATTTACTGATTTATACACTATGCTTTGTGTAGCAACCCTTCTATGTAGGTGTTAGTGTTTTTGTCCAATATATCTTAAATTGCAGTCTTTACAATATACTTTATAAACAACATGCGACTGCTGATTTTTAGTAACATTGGGTTTAGTAATACATAGAAGGGTGGTTTTTGCACAAAAGCGTAGTGTATAAATGAATAAATGAAACACTAAAACCTTTGCCGAACATTCTATAGAAAATAAACATGCTTCTGACTTTGAAAATGTACAGATTTTAGAAAAAGAACAGAACTACATGAGTCACATAAAGAAAGATCAAAATTGTATCAATTTGTACATAGGCGAGAAACCAATATACCTTACAACTCACAATTCCCGTTTCACGGTTGTCTAAAACCATCCGGAATTTTTTCGAGCCACGGAACAGGTACGAATCTGTCATCGCTTATATAATCAAATTAAAAGAATATTTTCTCGAATCGATTAACAGATCCTTGGAGCGTGTTAATTCTATTGACGTTCTGAAAGGAAAAGATAAAGGAACTTGATATCGAGACAAGAAATATACCGTGGTCAAACCATTTTCCTATCGTAAGTTTCTTTAAAAGAGGCCAATAGTTCCGATTATGATTAAGTATGATACTAAATAAATTCTAAAACTAAGTATTAAGTTTACAGGTATTAAGAAAAGCATAAATGTTACAATATTGCAACATTCTTCTTTGTAGTTCTCCTTTCCTTTCTTTCTAAGGTATTGCAACATTATTTTAATAATTATTTTACATATTCATAAGATAAGTGGCACATTTGTGTCAGATTTTCTAAATTTAAATACAAGTAACTGTTTAGGTACAGGTTGTGTTAATTTCTTCTTTGCATTATCCTGTTTTTTCTTGGTGTTTTGTAAATTCTTTTAGTAGTTCTTTGCAATAGGTTTCTTAAATTATGTCTTAAGCATATGGATATTTGTGTTTAGATATTTTGAGTCCATTTCTCAGATAACAGTTTTCTAGTCCATCACTTTCTTGAAGTTCTTCTCTTTCAACCGGTTCTTCTAATAATGCACTTTTTGCTTAAGTACCTTTCAAGTTTATTCTAAGTGAATGAAATAAAAGAGAGACGTACTCGCAACATTTATTGTATTACTCTAACGACTAGTTTCGCTGTGTATAATTTGCACAGCATCATCAGATCCCGATAACAGTATACTAAATGCTACAAATTACAAATACCAGAATTAGAACGTTGTTTGGTAGTTATCAAAGACTATAAATATGATCAAGCTAATATTAAAAAATATGAAATTACAGATAAATATACACAGATGCATGCACATATCCAAGTAAACACTCATATATACACATAAACACGTATCTATATGTAGTGGTATCAGATTATGTCATGTATACGTTTTGTACTTACATGCCGATACAAGGAATGGTTTCTAAAATCTGCACTATTATACCTTCTTGTTCAATTTTTGCTATTAGGGAACTAATACAAAGGATGGATGATGCTGCACAGATTAGCAAATCTTTGAAAAATAGAAGATTTGGTAATATATGCAGCATAATTATTTGAGAAAGGCACTCTGCCGAAACAGGTGTAGTGACATAGGGCATTCCAAGACTTTGGAAGTTTATGACACCGCAATAATATAGGCATATTTTCCCTGAAGGGTTCTGAGTTAACCTACGGTGGAGACAGTTTCCAAGCCTAAGTAACATGGACATAGTTATTTAGCATTTTTATGCATTTTTATAGAACGTTTTATAACATTTAACCATTGTTTTTGTCTCTCAGATGATAACTTATTTAGTTGTTTTATGCTTAAAATGTAGCTCTAATGGTAACCGATAAAACTTAATTTTATCATAATTACTTCGCATTCCACACTTTAAAACACAACCGAAATGAGGCATATTATCTTTTTAATTAAATTCTTTCAGTGAAAATGGTAAATTAATCCTTGTACAAAACAGAATTACAAAGAAACATAACTAAAATGATCTAAAACTTAAACACGTTAAGAACTGATAAAATAACGTTTATGTTTGCCTCCCAGCGGCCATATTGATTTAATTTTGACAGCTTGTGGGAATGCCCTATTAACTTATAATATAGTTTGTGGAAGTCCTGAAAACAAACGTTTTTCAGTGTTTTATTGTTAGATAAATAGTTATTTTCCTAACTAGTACGGAAAGTGATACTTTCACGCACGAGACTGCTGTTGACCCGAATGACGCGATAGCGGAGTTCGGGCAAGCAGTCGAGTGCGAGGAAGACACTTTCCGCATGAGTTATGAACAATATTTTTTCTAGGGCCGTACGTTTGGAAAAAAGCAACAAAAAATAGAGTATATCAATTTTTATTTAGAAGTGAAAATACACAAATTAATTCTTTGACAAGGTTGTCAAAACCAAACTTTCAATATAATGGGTTACCACAACGCCACGACGACGATATTGGTTTCCAAGACGACGATTCAAAACCATTGTAATTGTCTACTGATCTCACGGTTATTAGACTTTATTACGGTTGTCTTGTCCGACGGTGGTGGGGAGACTTATATTTTTGACTTTACGTCACAAGAGTTTACATTCCCATATTTTTAAATTATTTTCGATCATTGAATGTGTGTTATTGTGTATATATGTGTATTATTTGTGTTATTATGAAATAATTAGACAAATAGTACACATTTTATCTTATTCCGGGTGGTGAATCGTAAAAACGGCCATAGGAAACTCAATATACAATTCTGAATTGTTGAATTCCTGCTTCCCTAATTATTTTACATCAAAAGTCATGAGAGAATACTTGTAGAGAATTAAAATCTGTATTAAAATCAAAAGTTAAAATTGTTCTACGATTTAAATGCATTCCAAAATTTTGAAAAATATGATACATTTGCCACAATAGGTATGCGTGTAAAAGTAAGGCCACACGTTACTATTTAACTGACAGTGCTCACACCATTCACTGAATAAAAAAATCTTTATTATTAATCCTTTCTCCGCAACTGAGGGTATTTTATCAACTGTATTGTTTTTAAACAATAGATGATAAAATAAAAATATTGACAGTTCAAAAATGTGAACATTATTGCATTGTGTGTGGCCTAAGTTTGGGCTGAAAACTAAAATGTATTACAGTTTTACAAAATTTTGGAATATGTTTAATTACGTAGACCAATTTTAACATTTATTTCCAATACAGATTTCAATCCTCTACAAATAGTTTCTAATGTCTTTTGATGTACAGCCGGTTCCTAAAAAAACTGATACGACTCTTAGTAAGATTTGATCATGTTGAGCAGTGTATTTGATTGATCTGACATTATATTTATTATGACAGACAAATAATAAAATAAACAAACAACAAACAACTGATTACATATTATGTTAATTCATAAATTGTACTAATTATTAAGGTCTAAATGTTTATATTATTTTGAATTCCTGTATTTTATAAAGAGTATATAAATGATAGTTTTTACATCGAACAGATCACATAATTATTGTAAACGTGGATTATACAACAAAACAAATTAATATTCAATTCAGCCCTGTAACTTATTAAAATAAATATTATAGAAGTTTTCAGGGACTTTCAGCCCTCGGTAATAATGTAGTCTTTCATTCTGAGTTTAAATTTTTCAAAAATATTTATTACTTTTCTCAGAATTCGAAAAAAATGAATACAATTAAAATACATTGAGAATTTTGACATGCGTCACAATTTTGCATTAACCCAATGTAAAATTCTAAACTGTTGAATTCCAGCTTCCCTAATTATTTGACATCAAAAGACATTAGAAACTATTTGTATAGGATTGAAATTTGTATTAAAAACAACTGTTAAAATTGGTCTACGTAATTAAACATATTCCAAATGTATTTTGTAAAATATTTATTTATTTAATCATGATATTTTGTAAAAATGTAATACATTTCAGTTTTCAGCCCAAACTTAGGCCACACACAATGCAATAATGTTCACATTTTTGAACTGTCAATATTTTTATTTTATCATCTATTGTTTAAAAACAATACAGTTGATAAGATACCCTCAGTTGCGGAGAAAGTATTAATAATAAAGATTAATAATAATAATAACCGTGGAACAGAATAAGCTATCTGACAAATTTTAAGATTTGGCAGTGACATTGACAGTATGTAAATATTAAGTATTTATCCTTCAAAATACACTGCTCAATTTTCTACAAAATACGCTTCAAGAGTCGTATCAGTTTTTTTTGGAACCAGGGGTACAATAATTATTAGGGAAGCTGGAATTCAACAGTTCAGAATTTTACATTGAGTTAATGCAAAATTTTGACGCATGTCAAAATTCTCAATGTATTTTAATTGTATTCATTTTTTTCGAATCCTGAGAAAACTAATAAATATTTTTGAAAAATTTAAACTCAGAATGAAAGACTGCATTATTACCTATGGGGCTGAAAGTCCCTGAAAACTTCTATAATGTTTATTTTAATAAGTTACAGGGCTGAAAATAAAAGAGAAGTGTGATATTTAATTTCAAGTATTTCATTCAAAAGAAACTTTTTATTTATTCTAAGGGGCTTTCCGCCCTCGGTAATAATGTAATCTTGCATCCTGCGTGTAAATTTTTCTAAAATACTTGGTTTTCTCAGGATTCGAAAAAAATCATATTACGATTCAAATGAGAGTAAACTCTCGTGACGTAATCTCACCCTTAATATTCATTGGTTAGTCGATTTAGGCAACCGTAGTAATGTCTAAGAACCGTGTACTGATCTGACTTTTAAATATTATGTCAAAATAATTTTAATTCATCGAATTATCAGTAGTAATTGCAGAAGAGCTGTAAAATTATTGAATTTTTCCCGAGTGACACTTTGACAGTTTTAATTTCACGACCCGAAGGGGAGTGAAATTATGTCAAAGTGTCACGAGGGCAAAAATTCGATATTAATTTTAGAAATCGAGTGCAATTTGTTGCGATTATTTCATGAATAAAACCAAAATTTAATTGTTATTTATTTATGTAAGTACAAATTAGTACAATTAAACACACAGTTGTTATAAATATTTGACGGTTGAAAGTCATCACTTTTATAATTTTTAAAACATTAATTGTCATTAATGTCACTGAATGTATTTTTTGTAGCAACCAAGGGCATCTGACGTAATATACTTGACGACGGGACATTATCAAAAATTATCGGGTATAATATCACAAGAGAGTGAGAATAAATTGAAAATAATGCGACAGAAAATTTGTTGTCTGTCCAATGACAACAAATTTGAGTAAAAATGAATTTTCTTATTTATTCTTACTGTCGTGTGATATTCGTAAGATTATTTTTTAATACGTATATTACGGATATTTTCTTAAATGTGACAGTTGTCAAAACTAGGAAACTGGTTGCCATTAAACAGAAACAATCTACTTAAAAAAATTCTATCGGTAATTTTCTACAGTAGATAATTCTCAGTATAATTTTAATCTGATTGAACAGAATTAAACACGTGATCAAATATCTTACTATACGCTGTGAGCTCGTACGTAGAGGGGATATTTACAAATTCGCGAACGCCAGTAGTGACAAGTTTGTAAACGTTTACCGGAAATTTGACATAAATGTCAAAGTGATTAATTTAAAATTAAAATTAAAAACATTAATTATAAACAATATTAGTTGGTCAAAGCTGTGGTATATATTTTTACCTTAAATATACTTACGTTTTAAATACTGAATTTAAGTTTTTTTAATGTTCCGTAATATCTAATTATAAATAATCTATTATAATCTTAGCGCCATCTACACGATTATTGTCAAAGTATCCGAAGTAAGAAATTGATATTTTATCAATAGAACGTCAAAATGATTAGAAAAATCTTAAAAAAATCGATTACAATTTAATTACTTTTTTGCGTTGTAAATATTAAGCGATAACAATTAAATAATAAATTTAAAAATTACCGGTACAAGTTGAATTAGTAACCGCTAGGAGCGACACCAGCGAAGCTCAGAGCGTATACGCTGTATCGCTGGTGTCGCTCCTGGCGGATTACTAATCAACTTTCACTGGTAATTTTTAAATTTATTATTTAATTGTTATCGCTTAATATTTACAACGCAAAAAAGTAATTAAATTATAATCGAGTTTTTTAAGATTTTGCTAATCATTTTGACGTTCTATTGATCAAATATGAATTTCTTACTTCGGATACTTTCACAATTATCGTATAGATGGCGGTAAGATTAATATATTAATTTATAATTAGATATTACGGAACATTAAAAAAACTTAAATTCAGTATTTAAAACGTATTGTATATTTAAGGTAAAAATATATAACACAGCTTTGACAAACTAATACTTTTTATAATTAATGTTTTTAATTTTAATTTTAAATTAATCACTTTGACATTTATGTCAAATTTCCAGTAATCGTTTACAGACTTGTCACTACTGGCGCTCGAGAATTTGTAAATATCCCTTCTACGTACGAGCTCACAGCGTATACGATTGGAAGTTAAAATCATTAAAAAATAATCAGTTTAATTTTTATTTCTGTAGCTTTCTATTGGTCAGAATCTCCTATGAATGAAATAATCGCGCTAATTTCATTAAAACATAAACACAATAAGATAAATTTGAAATTAATTAGTAAATCGTATCTAAATATTAGTTTATTGCATGTATTATAATATATTATAATGCCATATTACAAGGTATTTTACTTTTCCGCACGCCGTGCGGGAAAATTTATTTTCACGCACGCCATGCTGGAAAGGGCAACTTTCGGAAACGAAATGCGTGCGTGAAAGTGGCTCTTTTAGCACGGCCGTAGAAAAAAAATTAACTTTGATCAAGTAACGGTCTCATCCATCACCTAATGCTAGAATGTGTATAATAATTGTTTACTGTTTCACCCTGTGCACAGCTAAGATTAATACACGTCGATAATTACTCAACTAGAGAATAAGAAGCGTGTGCTTATCATTAAAGATATTCAACGTTTCAGGTCTTGACGTCACATTACCCAAACATGAGTTAGTAGACACATGCTGGGCTACAATGATTAGCGTCTATCCATTTTCGTTCGGTTAATTATCCATCATTATTGTTTGAAAGGTCTACATCGATGCTTTGACGACGTCAAAAGTACGCTTCGGAAAAATGAACGGGTAATTAGCGATGCAGTTGCATTTGTTAATGGATAACCTATTGATAACGGTTAGCTGAAAGAAACTTACAGTTCGATGAAGTTTTAGTCGTTTGTAGATTATTCAGTATTGACGACTTATGAAGAGATAATAAATTTAGACAAGACAAAAAGCTCAGCCCACATGCCAAAAGTGGTCCAAATTTATTATAATTATTTTTAACAAATTGTAAAAATCAATTTTATCGACCCAGACAAACTGTTTTATGCATTTTTGGATCATTTTAAACAAAAAAAGTCTCTTGAATTTTTCTCTAAAGTTGATTGTTTTCTTTTTTCGCCCATTTCTATCCAACTTTGCACATAGGCCTTCCTCAAAGCTTTCCATGTCTGTCTGTCCTTGACTGCGCTTTTCCAGTGAGTTCCTGCAGCTTTTACAATATGGTCCTTCCATCGCATCTGAGGTCCTCCTCTTCCTCTTCTTCCTGTCCACGGTCTTCAGTTTTGTCTTTCAGCATTCCATCTTGTATCTTCCTGTCTCGCATTGTGACCTACAAATCTCCACTTTTACCCTGTTAAAATATAACATATTATGCCCTGTTACATTTTTTACTTGTTTTCTCTCTTATCCATTTGTTTGATCTTCTGTCTTGCAGTTTTATTCCCAACATGGATCTTTCCATTTTTCTTTGAGTTATTTATATTTTGTTTATGTTGGCCTTTGTTAATGTCCATGTTTTTGAGCCATACTGCCTTGCTTTTTGCTTTTTCTAATAAGCGCTTCATTTAAAATCAAAACAAAATGTTTAAAAAAAAATAAGCCCAAAATACTCATAGTATGGACCTGATATAAGAAGGTTTGACCTTGAATTAAGGCACTTGTTGAATTCAAAAATAATATTTTTTACTTATGTTTTTGAGCCTTGAAAATAATAATTTATAAAAATTGAAGAAAAAGATCTTCTGCGTAAAAAGTATATTAGTTTGAAAACCCCAATAAAGGGCTACATTAAAATACAGAACCTTTTCGCTCTAAAGAGAGCATCATCAGTGTTCTAAGCAAGCTCTACATGCTAAGCCACCAAAAATACATGGGTTAAAACCCTTAAAATTCTGAGCAAATTTCTTACATTGGCATATTATTTATTAAACCCTGGCGATGGGTGAAATTTAAAAGGTATACCTCAGGCACCATATGACTATAAAGACATATAGTCATATGGTGCCTTGAGTTATACCTTTTAAATTCCACCCATCGCCAGGGTTTAGTAAATAATATGACAATGTAAGACCTTTGGTCGGCATTTTAAGGATTTTAACCCATGTAGTTTTGGTGGCTTAGCATGTAGAGCTTGCTTAGAACACTGATGATGCTCTCTTTAGAGCGAAAACGTTCTGTATTTTAATGTAGCCCTTTTTTGTGGGTTTCAAACTAATATACCTTTTACACAGAAGATCTTTTTCTTCAATTTTTGTAATTAATGATATACAGCCAGCTACAGGAAAATTTTTCCTTATGAATAATTTATAACTCAAAAATGATCAACTTTAGAGAAACATTACAGGAGACCTTTTTCTATTGAAAATGATCCAATAAATCTAAAAAAAATTATTATACATGCCGAAAAAAGTAATTTTTACAACCTGTTTTAAAAAAAATTGTTTGAACATAGAAAAAAATAAAATATTTATACAACCCGATGTGAAAAAAGTTGGAGCCTATGCATGCATGGAGGAAACGTTGGAGAAGTTATGGAACTTTATGGAAATCTATAATGAGATCAACATCAATGATACAAATGTTGGAGTAGGTAAAAAGACCCTCACCGAGCAGTAACACAATAGTACTATAAGGATTAAGGATAATGGTATGAAAGAAAAGATGGAGATACTCAACAGTTGATAACTCTCACTTACATTATCTTAATGTTGCTACCAAAGCATCGTCTATTTTTTATTATTAAATTGCACTCCACATCTCATTCCTTTTAATACTGTCGTTTACATATTGCATTGCATATGCATTGACATTTAGTATATATATTTAATTTTCTGTGTCTATTATACTTCTTCTTCTTCATCATCATCTTCTTCTTCTTCCTCTTTTTCTTCTTATTCTTATTCTTCTCGTAGCACTACAACCTGACAACCTGAGGTGGCTCTTGACTGACTGCAAAACTCGCTTCCATCTTGAACGGTCGTCCATGATAGTTGGGTCAGTGGGTAGCCCCATTGTTCTTAAATCTGACCATATATTATCTCTCCATCTCCATCCCATTAGTAGATGTCCTAAGGGCCTTCTTCCTATCGGGGCTTCCTCTGAGAATAACTTGGCAAGGTGGTTATTGGTCTATGGCCTATGGTCATGGCCAGCCCATCTTACACGTTGGGATTTAATCTCTGGGACTATGTCGCTAGCCCTATACATCTGATCGACCTCGGCATTTGTTCTTATTCGACATCGGTTACTATTCGTGTCGTGATAAGGTTCAAAGATTCTTCTTAGGATTTTTCTCTCTCTGTCTATTATACACTTTTGTTAATGCATTACTATTTACTTACTTTCTTCTTTATTTAATCTCATGTTTAGTTGTTTTTAAAAGAACGCAATTTTTTATTAATAACATTCATAATAAAACCCCTGAATAGTAAATGGTAATTTCTTTTGACTAAAATTGGTAGGTCGTATTATCCCAACCGGTCACGTCGTAAAATATATGTATTCCAAAAGGTTTCTCGATACCGTCCCAATATCGATTAGAACGAAATGAACGTTTTCCTTTTAAGGATCTCTTGATATAATGACCGGTGCTACGTATAATTGATTTTAAGACATTAATAAAATGTCACTAATTAGATCGTAGCGAATATCTTTTACGACCAAATAAAAGAAGCGCGCCGATTCGCGTTTGTTTCATTAAAATTCGAGGAATTTCTATGATCGCCTTCCTGAGGTGGTCTCTTTTTCGAAAATGTGAAAGTTTATATGATTTATTTCATCGTTAACAAAGCACAAATAGTATAGTATAAATTAAATGATAAACAAAACGAACATAACATTTAGTTAACTAACTTCCTTGTATTAAACCTATAGTCCAGAGAAATAAGATTTTTCTCGTGACACATTCCCCTCCAGACCGAAACCAAATGTTTTGAGTAGGATGAATGGACGTCTATATTAATAACCTATCTATATGTTTCCTGCAGCCGATTTTGATGATATACATAGTTATAAACAAATGAAGATCAAAAAACGGTAAATTTTCGCTTTTTTCGTCTATTACCAAAAAATTAAGCATTCTAAACAAATTTGAGAGTAATTAACTCATAAATCGTATAAAAAACTTCAATGTGGATTTCTCTGAATATGTCTATCCTTATTGGTTGCTTAGAAAATTGCAAAATAAATCATAAATTTTGAGTTTTTATAAATATTCATAACTTATGTAAAAATTAACTTAGAACCTTCTTATTACATAGAATGCTTAGACTTCTGGTGCTTAAATCATATCGTAAATTTCAAAGCAATTGGTCAAATAGTTTAAAAGTTATTTAATTTGTTTATCCCAAAGTAATTTTTTTTGAAGTTATACTTCTTTACGCGCGATATGAGGGTGAATTTGTATATGTTAAAACCTACGATCCGGGCGCATGCGCATTATAACTTTGTTCTGATTGGATGTTCAAATGACACGTCAAAAATTATTCAATATGGCGGCTGTGGCACAGCTGTGGTTTCATAGAGAAATAAAAAGAATGTTGTTTTTATTTCTCTATGTGTGGTTTGATTATTTATGGTTGTTGCGTTTTGAAATTTGTGGGAAAAGAAACAACAACCAAAAGTTAGTTAATAGTTATACTGCCTTTTTAAATAGTTTTCATATATATTTTTGGACTTTTGGATAAGGAAAACTCATTCTAATTTGGTAAGTAGTTTTTATTATAATCATATTGTAATTATACATAGGTATCCCGAATAAAGTACGTGCCTCCTAGTGGCGGGATACGGGCAACAATACATTGGCTTATAGGGCAGTCCTTACAGTAGGGATCCTGGCCTATACAGAAAAATGCAGGCGGGTGTGGGGTAATACTGCACTTTGGTTGCATTTGTGGTGTATTGGCTAAACGTGCAGGGCAGGGTATGGTGCTGATAGAAAAGGCATTCAGGCATCAAATATCCAAACAAAATCTTTTCAGGCCATAATAATAAAAAGACCTTCTCCAATTATATAAAACAAAACTTATACTGAAATGATGGCATCTCCTGAGGTAAAATGTGCCAGAAGTAAAATGAGCCTCCGTTCGGATTTCCGGGTGAGGACTATCTCAGGGGGAACACCATTGCAGGTTAGAAAAATCAGGATAGGGTCGTGGAATCTTGGTAGTCTTACAGGTAAGAGTCTGGAGTTAGTGGATGCGCTCAAACGAAGAAGAAGAGTTCAAATTGCTTGTATTCAAGAAACTAGGTGGAAAGGACAAAGGGCGAAAGAACTAGGTGAAGGATACAAATTGTGGTATGTAGGGAGTAGTAACACTAGAAATGGAGTTGGTATAATTGCTGATAGTGAAATGAAAGATAACGTAGTAGAAGTTGTAAGAACGAGTGATAGAATGATGTCAGTGAAATTTGTAATTGATAAAGAGGTATTGAATGTTGTGTGTGTGTATGCTCCCCAAACAGGTCTGGGTGAGAATGAAAGAAGAGCTTTCTATGATCAATTAGGAGACGTACTGAGTGATATTCCAGCAGAGAAGAAAGTTATAATAGGAGGTGATTTCAATGCACATGTGGGCCAAACCAAGACAGGATATGAAACAATACATGGGGGATTAGGCTTTGGAACTAGGAATGAAGCTGGAGATGATATGCTTGAATTAGGAACAGCATTGGATATGGCGATTGTTAACACATTCTTTAAAAAGAGAGAAACTCAACTTATTACCTACAAAAGTGGACAACATCGATCCCAAATAGACTACTTCATGATAAGGAAAGAAGACATACGTGAATGCAAGGACTGCAAGGTAATAATTAGTGAGACAGTAAGCCAACAACATAAGCTGCTTGTTCTGGACATCGAAGTAAAAAGCGAAACTAAACAAAAATATCGGAGAGGACCACAAAAAATCAAGTGGTGGCTGCTGAAAGATGAGAAAGAAGGTCTATTCAGGAGAAGAATAGTAGAGAAAATATGTTTGAACATGAAAGGAAGTCCTAATACAATTTGGAGAAAAATGGCCAGTAGTATTAGAGAGACTGCTATTGAAATACTTGGGAAAACGTCAGGAAAAAAGTTTGAGGATAAAGAGACTTGGTGGTGGTCAAACGAAGTACAAGGAAAAGTAAAAGAGAAGAGAAAATTATATAAAAAGTGGCAAGAAACCAGATCCGACACAGATCTTCAAAAGTGGCGAAAAAGGAAGCGAAAGTAGCAGTAGCAAAAGTCAAAGCAGAAGCGTATTCAAACTTATACGATCAACTTGATACCAGGGAAGGCGAAACGAAGATATATAAAATAGCCAAACAGAGAGCAAAGAAAGCAAAAGATTTTAATCATATTAGATGTATCCGAGATGAAAATAATAAAATACTAGTTCACGAAAGGGATGTCAAAAAGAGATGGAGAAAGTACTTTGACAGCTTATTAAATGAAGAATTTGACAGACAGTCGGTAGAGTCAACGGAGACAGTAGCAGCAATGGTCACCAAAATAACCAACGAGGAAGTGGCTCAAGCGCTTCAAAAAATAAAGAAAGGAAAAGCGGTAGGACCAGATGATATTCCTGGGGAAGTATGGAGAGCCTTGGGAGAGACAGGAACAAGGTGGCTAGCAGGTCTATTTAATAGAATTATGGAAGTCGGACAAATGCCAGACGAATGGAGAAGCAGTATACTAGTACCTGTTTACAAAAACAAGGGAGATATACAACAATGTACAAACTACAGGGCTATAAAACTGCTTAGCCACACCATGAAAATATGGGAAAGAGTAATAATTGATAGACGGATACGTGAAGAGACCGAAATATCCGAGAATCAATTTGGCTTTATGCAGGGTAGATCAACAACAGATGCAATTTTCATTATAAGGCAGTTGATGGAATAAATACAGGAGTAAAGAAACAAACGCTCATATGGTATTCATTGATCTTGAGAAAGCATATGATAGAGTTCCTCGAGAGATTCTGTGGTGGGCACTCAATAAGAAAGGAGTCCCTGGTGAATATGTAAAGATTGTGAGGGATATGTATGAGGGAGTAACGACTAGTGTCAGGACAGGTGTCGGAGAGACTGATAAATTTCATGTGAAAGTAGGATTGCACCAAGGCTCTGTGCTTAGTCTGTATTTATTCTCATTAGTTTTGGACCAGATAACATCGAAACTACAGGGTAACATTCCATGGTGCTTAATGTATGCTGATGATGTCGTGTTAGTAGGAAATAGTGAAGAGACTTAGAACAAAAACTGGAACAGTGGAGACAAGCTCTGGAGGAAAAAGGTTTAAAACTTAATAGGACAAAAACAGAGTATTTGGAATGTTCATTTAAAGATGAAGCTACTACAAATAAAATGGTATCTTTGGATGGTGAAATGATTGTGAAAAGCAATAGTTTTAAGTACCTAGGATCGGTATTACAGAGTAATGGAGAAATAGATGGAGATGCATGCAGTAGAATTAGGGCTGGATGGATGAAGTGGAAAGAAGCGAGTGGTGTGTTGTGTGACAGAAAAATTCCAATGAAGCTGAAGGGAAAATTCTATAAAACAGCCATAAGACCGGCTATGATGTACGGAACTGAATGTTGGGCAGTGAAAAAGAAAGAGAAACAACGAATGCATGTGGCGGAAATGAGAATTCTTAGATGGATGAGTGGAGTGACAAAGAAGGATAAAATTAGAAATGAGTATATTAGGGGAAGTCTAGGTGTGGCACCAATTGATGCCAAAATGAGAGAGCATAGGTTAAGATGGTTTGGTCATGTTCAACGTCGAGACGTTAATCACCCAATACGAAGAATAGCTGAAGTGCAGATTCCTGGAAGGAGTCGGAGAGGAAGACCAAAGAAGACCTGGGGGGAGGCGATAAGGCAGGACATGTTGGTAAAGGGGATTAACATTGATATGACCCAAGATAGAATTGTGTGGAGAAATGCAATTAGGGAAGCCGACCCCGCATAGGGATAAGGCAAAGAGAATGATGATATTGTAATTATACATTTGGATTAGGTTGGACTAAATTTATTTTCTCAAGAATGGGGATTTTAGAGAGAAATCCGAAATTAGGTCCGATTTTTATTTTTAAATTATCATTTTTTGACGTAGATTTATTTATCTAGTAGGTATGTAATGCTGTGATTTACATACTTATTTTGATTACCAACAAAAGTTCTACCAATCTTCATCTAATATATTGTTTTCTTACTGCTTTGTCATATATTAATATTTTCTTCCACAAAAATCAAACTACATAATTTGATTAGGTAAATTCAGAACAACTGTCAAACAGTAAAACATTCAGTTGCCCTATTTTTCCACATGAAAAATAATGTGTAATTGGATGAGTGAGTCTAGGCTTCGATTACGAATCAAAGCGTCCCCAAATTCGCGGGTTCGAATCCCGATGCAAGTTTTTATTTTTTTATTTTTTTATGCATTTTATGATTGTAAGTATATTTGTTATATAATTTTTTTCAGAAAATGCGTATTTAAAATTTTTGCCAACAATTATTATCGTTCAGAAATAATTTTTCTTTGTGGCATTTTTCAATGTGTTTGTGTGCGTTTTATTCTTTTATTTTTTAAAATTTTTGGTATTGTCTTAATAAAAATTTTTGGAAAGTAGTAAGTATTAAAATTCGTTTAATATTTAAATGAAATATAAATAAACTGTTTCAAGTACATTATATCAATTTCGTTAAAATCACATAATATGTACAGTCGGAAAAATGAAAGAATACCCATGAACGAACATATAAAACATGCTGTATTTTCCTGTCACCGTGTCACACAAAAAATTGGCCAGCGCAAGTACATGTAATAATTATTGTTACATGTACTTGCAATGGACAATTTTCTTTGTGACACGGTGACAGGAAAATACAGCGTGTTTTATATGTTCGTTCATGGGTATTCTTTCATTTTTTCGACTGTAATAGAAGTATAACTTCTTACGTGCGTACAAAGTACACACACATTCTTTTTTTTTTTGCAACACTATAAGTCAGAAAATGATGAAGTTACAGTAATACTTTGGATAGTTTATGAAAGAAGAACATTTATACTATTAACTTAATTAAAAAAAATACAAAAAGTAATTTTAAACAGTGTAAAATTATTTTGCAATAACATGTCGATTTTTTGCTTACTTATAAACAATTAGAATAACTTTTTAACCGTTACCCGTAGAAAAATTATTTTTTTATATTTGGAAAGACTGAAATTGTATGCACATTTAGAAAGAAAAACAATTGCCGTAGGACAATTAGGGACGAAGTTAGCCCCCTTTTTTTAATTCACATGTTCTTGCAAAATAATTTTGCAATATTTTGAATTATTTTTTGTAATTTTTTTTAATTAAATTAATGGTGTAAATCTTCTTCTTTCATAAACTATCCAAAGTATTACTTTAATTTCATCATTTTCTGACTTATAATGTTGCAAAAAAAATAATTTAGGAAAAACAAATTAAATAACTTTTAAACTATTTCACCAATCGATTTAAAATTTATAGGTTATGATTTAAGCACCAGAAGTCTCAGCATTTCATGTAATGTAATAAGAAGGTTCTAAGTTAATTTTTACATAAGTTATGAATATTTATTAAAACTCAAAATTTATTATTTATTTTGCAATTTTCTAAGCAACCAATAAGGATAGACATATTCAGCGAACGCCATATTGAAGTTTTTTATACGATTTATGAGTTTCTTACTCTCAAATTTGTTTAAAATGCTAACTTTTTGGTAATAGACGAAAAAAGCGAAAATTTACCGTTTTTTGATTTTCATTTGTTTATAACTATGTATATCATCAAAATCGGCTGCAGGAAACATATAGGTTACTATTATAGATGTTCATACTACTCAAAAAATTTAGTTTCGGCCTGGAGGGGTTGTGTCACCAACAGGATATTTTTTTCCTTATTTCTCTGAACTATGATGATGATTACGATATACGTTTCAAGTTTTTTAATTTCCAGTTTCTTTTGTGTCAATACCATTTAGATATAAATATTAATATAACTATGTAATTTTTAATGTGTAAGTGTTTAAACGAACTACTAGGATTTTCTGCTCGACTGAACAATTTTTTTCTAAAAATCCAAGAATTCTGAGATTTCATATATGCCTCGCTTTATCATTAAATTATAATCTTCCTATTATATGAAGGTTCAATTGTGAACAATAACAGTGAAAGCATGTAAATCCTACGGACTTAATTATAGTAAATATAACTATATTTTCACTTTTCTTTCAAATACGCAAGTTCATGAGAATTACGAAGGATGTTATTAAGTTATCCGTTATAAGTTGCTAAGCCGTCATCAAGCCAGTACGGGCATTTAAAAAGAAATTGTTTATAAATAGCTGCGTTTAACTATTTATTATTGGATAAATTAAATGATATATGATCAGGTTAGGTTATTGACGTTTATTCACAGTTGGATGTATCTTAGAGAACAAAAAAAATATGTCACACTATATTTCTTGTTTTTTTTTTTTAAATTTTATTATGTTGTCTTTTGAATTTGTATCGTACGCTGAAAATATCAGAAACTAAAAAGGGGTCCTGGTAGAGGACAAATATCCTGGCTAAAAATCATTCGCGACTGGACCGGGTTAAACACACAGACGCTTTTCAGAAAAGCAGAAGATAGAGACGAATTTGCAATGGTTATAACCAACCTTCATTAGTGGAGTCGGCACTAGAAGAAGGAGAAGAAGAAGAAATCTTTTGAATTTGTATTGTACTCTGTAAATAACGAATTTTACATGATCATTTCTTTAGATAAGTTGCTTAATAGGTCTTAAGATAACTTTATTCGGTCAAAGTTAGTTAAATTCAATAAACAAAAAGCATTAAAAAGGAATAACCATTTTCAATTTCGTTGCAAAACGAAAACACAGCCGAACCATATTCTAGTCCAATCAGAGAGTGCTGCAAGCACCCCTACCGGTTTCGAAACTTATTAGTCTCTCATCAGGAGGCACATATGCTGCTCTCCCTGATCCAACCAAAATAAACCCCAGCGTGCAGTCCCGGATTGCAACGAACGAAATGGCATAGATGCCCTAGCGGCAACTGCTAGCAAAAAGACAAAGTTTTCACTCTAATGGCATATAAAACAACATCATGCTGTTCTACATCCCACCAGAATGAAAACAATGGGAACCTTCTCTGGTTACACCTCCGAGGCTTCTACAATTTGCAAGCCATACGGATACTGAGACTAAGGAAGATGAGGGAATTCTACAATTTACAATTCACGTCCCATCTGCTCAGCGCGGTAAAGTTCCAACGAGAATGGTTCCCTTCATACTCCACACAGAGTAAATGTAAATCAAAAATGAATAACCATTTTCAATTTCGTTGCAAAACGAAAACACAGCCGAACCATATTCTAGTCCAATCAGAGAGTGCTGCAAGCACCCCTACCGGTTTCGAAACTGATTAGTCTCTCATCAGGAGGCACATATGCTGCTCTCCCTGATCCAACCAAAACAAACCCCAGCGTGCAGTCCCGGATTACAACGAACGAAATGGCATAGATGCCCTAGCGGCAACTGCTAGCAAAAAGAATTATAGAATTATAAAAATACTATAGAATTATAGAATTATAAAAAAAGCATTAATATACGGTTTAATGTTTAATACAGCCCTAGTTGAGCCTCTAAGGTTGGCTAGGTGCTACGTTTTCTCGACTCTGTTTTACGGAATGGAAGCTTGGACCTTGAATGCGGCATCAATGAAAAAACTGGAATCATTCGAGATGTGGGTATATAGAAGAATTCTGAAAATATCATGAACAGAACACGTCACAAACAAAGAGGTTCTGAGAAAGGTGAATAAAGAAATGGAAGTCTTAAATACAATAAAAACCAGAAAATTGGAATATCTCGGACATATTACACGTGGAGAGAGGTACAACTTGCTGCAACTCATTGTGCAAGGAAAGATTCAAGGAAAAAGAAGCACAGGGAGACGCAGAATATCGTGGCTGCGCAACCTGAGAGAATGGTACGGATGTACGTCAAACGAACTTTTCAGAGCAGCCGTCTCCAAAGTCCGAATAGCTATGATGATTGCCGAACTCCGTCGTGGAGATGGCACTTGAAGAAGAAGAGTTTAGCCTCGACCTTCTTCAGTCTATCTCGTCAGTCGTTTCTGTTCATCGCCAACAGTTACTGGTTTGCTGCGCTGATATTCCTCCATCACAGTCTTGGTCTACTTCTACTCCATTTTCCTACTGGTATCACTAATAGGGTTGGAGTGGATGGATAATTTTCATTTGCTCTTAACACATATCCAGTCTATCTACACCGGTGTAGAATTAAAGGGAAAAAAGTATCCAGCAAGTGCGCCAGACTCTCATCAGTATTAAGGTAGTTGTGAGAAATGGCAAAACTTTCTCATGTCCTTATATTATAAGAATTTTAGGCTTGAACGCACAAATTAATGCATTTATGTATAGATTCATGATTATACATAGTTTCTTCTGTAGAGAGAATTAGCCAAATAAGAAGAAAGTTCATTTGATAAACAAAGAATGGAATTTGAACATAGCCTTAAAAAATTGTTCGATACACTAAATAAATTAGATATCAAAGTAAGTGTCATAGATCTTCTTCTTCTAGTTCCTATCCGTTTCGGATGTTTGCAACCATCATAGCAATTTGTACTTTGCACACTGCTGCTCTGAAAAGATTTGTGGTTGTTGTCTTGAACCACGTACGTAGATTTTTCAGCCAGGAAATCCTTTGCCTTCCTGGTCCACGTTTCCTTTCTAGTTTTTCCTGTAAGATTAGTTGCAGCAGTCCATATCCCTCGCTGTTCCTCTTGTGTGATCTTCTTCTTCTTCGTGCAACTAGGATTACTCTGTTTCAGTTGTTGTTGACTGTACATTGTCTTTCCGCCTTTTCGGTGGCCTTCCAACGGGTCTTCTGCTACACGGCTTGTTGTTTTTACAGATGTTCGCTAATCTATCTGGCTCCATTCGTTTTACATGTTCGTTCCAGTTTTTCTTTTAGTTTTTATCCACCTGTTAATATTTTGAATTTTGCATCGTTCTCGTATACTTCTGTTGCTTTGTCTGTCTTTTAATGATATGCCCGGTATTGATCTTAACAATTTCATTTCGATATTGTTGATTTGTTGTTTCGTCTTTCTTGTATCGGTCCTTGTCTCCACTGCATATGTTAGGATAGATCTAACTGTTGTCTTGTGTACTTTTATTTTGCTTTCCATGGTCAGATATTTGTTTCTCCACATGGTTTCTCGTAGGCAACCGGTATATTGTGATTGCGCACAGCAGCGGTCAACTACCTCCTGGGGTACTCTACACTCTAATACCCGAAAGTTAGGTTTGGACCGAAGGGTTAGGTCTTCCTCCTTTGAAAATTGTACTGTATAATATATAATATATATAATATATTAATATTTTAATTAATTAATTTTTTAAAATTAGCAAAATTTCCGTTTAAAACGAATAAGAAGTAAATAAAACTTAGACACCCTGTTGAGAACCCTGACCGCTGCGCGCAATTGCAATCTGCCCTAGGCAACCACTTACTCTTGCTGCTTTTGTTGCTTGTGTTGTGGTCTCTGTTCTTGTGTGATCGTGGTATTCAATTTTTTTCTTTTTCAATTCTCAACAAAACATCCGGATTAGTAACGTTATCGGTATAAGATATCTTTAGGATTCGACGATAATTCCACATTTCAAAAGCCTCAAGTTTCTTGCATGTGGCGTCTGTGAGAGTCCACGACTCAACTCCGTACTACAGTAGGGAAAAGATATAACATCGTAGCAATCTGATTTTTATGGGTATTGATAAATCGTTACATTTGAATAACTTAGACTTTTTTGAAATGCATATTTTGCTTTCTCTACCCGACATTAAATTTGATTTCTAGAGAATGGTCCCAATTTTCATTGACGTTGGCACTAAGGTCGGTGTATATTTACTCTTTCTATTTGTTGACCGTTCAAGCTGATTCGTCCAAATTGTTATTCCTTCAAATTTTCAAATTTTAGTATATTCTGACGACATGGACATAATAAATAGAACAAAGGTATGGTCCACAGAAATCCTAATCTATGAAGCAGCGGCACCAGAAAAATACGGCGCTTCATATCCAAACACAAGATCTGGAAAGGAAGGCATAGATCTTATGCGCAAGGATTAAAACTTCGAAGCTGTCAAGGAGTTCCTACAGATGAGGAACATACTAATATACAATAATACCTTCCTTCCAATCTGTACATCTTAACAAATGCGTCTTATGAAGGTTCTGGTTCTTCCAAAATTCTATAGGTCTTTTAGACTCTCTTTCCATCTATATATATATATATATATATATATATATCTGAGTTGCATTGATGAAGTTTTTGTTTAATAATTTTTTGACTGTATCAGTCCACAGGATTGTATGCCCATGATTTTTTCTTCTGTCCGGTTTTTCTTAAACAATACTTTCTCTACATTATCGGCACGTGTTATCGAATATGTCCGAAGAGTGTTAATATTTTTGAAAATATGAAACTGAAGAGACTTAGTGGATTAATAATATCAGCGAGAACAGATTTATTTGCTCTTCTTAGGCCAGGGTAATAAGACAAAAATATACCCTGTTCGTGACACTTCAGCAGCCAGGGTACTGAAGCGTTTTTTCGACAGGTAATACATATAGGAACAAATTATAACTATATCTGGCGGCCATTTTTATTTATAAACAATTAACTGTCAAAAAATGGCATTTTCCCTTTTTTTTCAAATCAACGGAAAACAGTGAAGCTTATGATTTTTTAGTACAAATATCTTCGATATTATGGAAAAAGCTTTTGAAATGACGTATTATAACGTTTGATATACGCATTTATTGTTAATATAATTGCGAAAAAAGGTCAGAATTGCAAAAAAAAATATTTTCTCAATAACTGTTGTAAAAACTAGTGTACAGCTTTGAAATTTTTGTCAAATGAGGGTTCTTTAGTGCTTAATATGTGATAAAAATTTCAAAGCGATTCATTGAATTGTTTAAATTTTATTTAAATTGTTTATCCCAAAGAGCATTTTTTTGCAATAACATAAGTCAGAAGAAAATAACGTTATAACCATTCCACAGGTGTCAAATGAAAGAGCATGAGCTACATTTTCAACATGGTTTAAAAAAGTGAATAAAAAATGCATTTATTAGTAATAAATAATTATGCAAAAGTATCGTCAATTTTTCTTTATAAAATTTTTGAATAACTTTTTCCAAAAAAATTAACTTTTTTTATCCTGATTTAAGTGCACAACTACCAAGTAATGTTATCTATATCATAATTAATAAAAAATTCTAATAAATATGTATAATTTCTCATATAACAAAATAAATAGTTTATAAGGAAAGATTTACGAGACTTTTGCATAATTATTTATTACTAATAAATGCATTTATTATTCACTTTTTTAAACCAAGTTGAAAATATAGCTCATGCTCTTTCATTTGACACTTGTGGAATGGTTCTAACGTTATTTTCTTCTGACTTATGTTATTGCAAAGAAAATGCTCTCTGGGATAAACAATTTGAATAAAATTTAAACAATTGAATGAATCGCTTTGAAATTTGTATCACGTATTAAGCACCAAAGAACCCTTATTTGACAAAAATTTCAAAGCTGTACACTAATTTTTACAACAGTTATTGCGAAAATAATTTTTTATTGCAATTCCGACCTTTTTTCGCAATTATATTAACAATAAATGAGTATATCAAACTTTGTAAAACGTCATTTTAAAGCTTTTTCCATAATCTCGAAGACATTTGTACTAAAAAAACCATAAGTTTTCCTGTTTTCCATTGATTTGAAAAAAAAGTGAAAAATGCCATTTTTTGACACTTAATTGTTTATAAATAAAATAGCCGCCAGATCCTACGCAGGAAATAGTTACAATTTGCTCTTATAGGTATTACCTGTCGAAAAAACGCTTCAGTACCCTGGCTGTTCAAGTGTCATGGAAAAAACCTTATTACCGTGGACTATCTGGTTGTACAAGATATTCGAAGCATTCTTCTCCAGCACCACATCTCAAATGCATCGAATATTTTTCTTTCCGGTGTTAAGGTGGTCACGAATTTATGGTTATATAAAATCAAGCTTTATAATAATTCTAATACAAAAAAAAATCGAAGAGAAACAGACAGTTGCAGAAATGATAATGAAATGGATCACCATTCGTGTAGTAAGAGTTATAAGAAAAGAAGGGAAAATTAATGTGGAAAATGAAGTAGGACCATTTTCATACGAGAATATTCAAAAAAAATTTAAAATATAAAAAAATCATTATTTTTGGTAATAAATATAAACACTCAGGTTTCCAGATTGTCTAATCGACTTATCTTTTTAATATTTTCCGCATTTTCTTAAAAAGTTTTATAATTCCATTGATCCAGTAAGCATGAAATCCCTAAGTGAACGTTTCTAACCCGTCTACATTACTCATACGAAACCATTCCTTAGCTTGTCACATTAATCTTGACAGAACTTATTAATATCTACACTTAGTTAATATATTTTCATGTTAATCGCATCATTTATGCCATATTTTTCAATTAGCAGCCTGACCCGCACGTCTAGAACTTGAACTTTGAAGAAGATGATGGGAACGAGCGAGATATTGACCATTGGGCTGAAGCATCCGGCACTTTTTCGCTTAAGCTGAAGCCGGAGCATGCGGAAATTTTTAAATTTTTGAGATTAGATAACGTAGTATGTTGGTAGTATTATTGGTTATATAAATTTCATTTTTAGGTTATTGATTATGTTCAAAATTAGAGAGCTAAAAGGAACTACAACGTTAACGCAGTTTTATTGTTTCATATGGTCAATGGACCTTTAAATATCAAAAAACCGCGGAGTACTACCATTTAAAGGGCTGCATTTTTGAGAAAGGGGTGAATTAGTCCCTAGGCATAGGGTGCATTAGGGTGAGTTCTATGCACTTTTGGTACAAATACGTCTACAGAAATATTGTTCCAGGTTAAATTTACTATCGAAGTATCATCTTTTAAAATAGAAAATATTTTTTTACAAAAACATATTTAAAAAAAGCAAAAAAAAAATAAGAAAGAAAGCAATTTTATTTTTTGCCAAACAACTTTTTTCCACGGTGATATACCTAGGTACCTACTTATAGGCATTGCTTCACAGAAAAAAAACGTCTGTCCTTCCTCTTTAAAATGACGTTTAGTAGAAGTGTTTATTATAATTTCCGAAATATGTTTTCCGAAAGTGTTCCGAAATAAGTGTTTATATTAAATATGTATATATTTCAACGTTTGCCACTCACAGCATTTTTGGGCCATTTTTCCTATTATTTCGCAAACATTGTTCTGTAATTTTTTTCTACGCAGTTTTAGGTATATTCAATGGTACATTTAGTAGGAAAAGAAGTCAATTGCCTTTGAAATTGTCTATTATAGAAGGTTGCATGACAATTTTTAAGCAAGATTTTTTCAAAATTTTTTCAAGAGTTTTCCAAAATTGTATACTTTTAACGATTTTTGATATGTTTTACGATTATTTTTAAATTTCTCATTATAACTTTTTTCTTCTACATTTAGGTATATTTTCCCAATAAGAAAGAAAGCTTATTTTCTTTACTTTAAAATGGTATATTGTAAAAAATTCTGGGACTATTTTAAACAAGATATGCTTTTTCAAAGTGTGACATATACACATGCAATATGTCGCACTAAGTTGGAACCATATGGAAAACTTTCTTATTATTAATTTTATGAAAAAAATTATTCTTCATAAAATACTCTGTATAGTCGAAAACCTAAAATGCAATTATCAGATATCAAATTTTATCAATAGTATACGAGGTATATTAAAAAATATGAATTTCGCTCTGGAGTAAAGTATCATTATATTTCACAATATGGAAAAGTGTTATTAAAAAAAAATTATTTGGAATTAAAAATTATGTTCTAATAGGTAATTATGCTCCTCTAATTAAAAAAAAAATTCAAATTTTTTCTCAAATTATGGATGCTCTTGGATAGCTTACGGTTGTTTAAAAATAGTCCTAAAATATTTTACAATAGGTATGTACACCATTTTAAAGTAAAGAAAATAAGCTTTCTTTTTTATTCGATAATGTATATACCTAAATGTACAAAAAAAAAGTTATAATGAGAAATTTAAAAAATAAACCAAAAAAATTAAAAATCGGTAAAAGTATAAAACTTTGAAAAATTATTATAACTTGCTTAAAAATAGACGTACAACCGTACACAATAGACCACTTTAATGGTAATTGATTTCTCTTCCTACACCACTGCATATACCTAAAACAATGTTTGGGAAATAATGGGAAAAATAGTCCAAAATTCGGTGAGCAGCGAAATTTGAAAAATCATATTTCGGAAACTATAAATCCTATAGAGACTTCTATCATACGTCATTTTAAAGAGAAAGGACGGAAGGTTTTTTTCTGTGAAGCAATGCCTATATCTAGGTATATCCCCGTGGAAGAAAGTTTTAGGGCAAAAAGCAAAATTGCTTTCTTTCGTGTTTTTTTTTTGCTTTTTTTTTCATATATTTTTGGAAAAAAAATATTTTTGACTTCAAAAGGTAAAATTCCAATAGTAAATTTAATCTGGAACAATTTTTATGTAGACATGTTTGTACCAAAAGTGCATAGAACTCACCCTAATGCCCCCTGTGCCCAGGAACTAATTCACCCCTTTTTTAAAAACGCACCCCTTTAAATGGTAGCACTCCGCGATTTTTTCATATTTAGAGGTCCATTGACCATATGAAGCAATAAAACCCCGTTAACGTTGTAGTTCCTTTCTAAAGTACATAATCAATAGCCTTTTATGCCTTGAAATTATCGTAAAGGGTGGTGTTTTGGAATTAAAATGCCACGCGGATTGAGGAGTTACTTTTTCGTTGCTTGTTTCACATCACGCACATTTTTTACAAAAACAAAACAAAAATTATGACAAAACCAGCTTCAAGATGTCAAAATAGAGAACTTGCACGTTTTTGTTTTATTACATGTTACATTAATGTTCAGTTTCGTTTAAAAATAACATTCCAAAAAGTTCACGCCTCAAAAACTCTTTAAAAATAATAATTTAAAATCTTCTGTGTATTTTTGAACAGTGTTTGAAGAGATAGTATTGAACACTGTGTGTATGTGTTTACTATGAAAAATAGAAGTAACTAAATACTATAAGTGTTGTTTAGTACCATTGTTTAAAAGTGAAACCATTAAAACCCCCAATAAAATATTTTTTAGATTACCAATCGATGAAAAACGACGTTTAATAAAGTAGTTACATGCATATTGAAAGGGCATTAAATACATTTTAGTTCAATCTCAAAGTCTTTAGATATGTAAATATCATTTTAATCCAAGTATTTAATATCTGGGGAAATTTAGCCTTAAAAAAAATTTTCCCAGATATTTTGGCTGCCCAAGTGACATAAAACTGACTTGGGCAACCTTCGGCAAGCTGAACCATATTCCCGAATCATGTGACATACCAATACGTCCTAAAAGAAAAACCTTTAATCAGTGTGTTTTGCAAGTGGTCACTTACGGAGCGAAGACATTGACCATGACAAGGAGAACAATGCAAAATATCCGTGTGTCTCAAAGTCCGATGGAGCATGCTATATTTTGCGTTTCATGACGAGACAAGATCCCAAGTTATGCAAGTTCCCTATTATTGAATTAAAAAAGGCTTGCAAAAAAGGCATACAACAAATTTTACAACAAAAGGCATACAATATTTTTTTTAGTTAGCTTAAATGCCTCGACAACTAATTACCATTGGCATGGTACAATTGATTTCGAAATATAGTGTAATGTGTAGTGTGTGTGTGTTAAGTAAAGGTCTTGTTACTTAGTAAAGTCGATCTCGTTATCTTTACAAAGAGACGCTAATTGAATCCGAATGTCTGAAGTTCCTCCGGTGATTATCGATCCCATGAGGATAGAAATTATTTTTACTTATTAAATTTTTATAAATGAAAAATTTCCTACCCAGTTGATATTCGAACTCGCGAACCTTGAATCCAAAGGCAGACTCTCTTACAACTGAGCCACAGAGGGAGACAATAATTTTTATTTAGTAAAATTTACAAAATTTTGCAAACAAAAGGAATGTATAAAAAAATTCATTAAGTATCGTTTTGGCTCTCATAACTCTTGTCGTTTCTTTAGATAGATGTTTAAAAATATTAACAGAAATTTTGAACTTGTGTTCTAGATTTATGTTGCAATTGGTAAGCTTGATTAATTTTGACATTAATAACAAAGAAACAATCGTCTTAATTTTACAAATAACGCCCGAGTGAAATCAAAAAAGATATCTTTAATTTAAATAATTTCATAATTAATAACAGTAACAGTATAAATTACGGATTAAATCAATAAGAAGCGTAAGTATATAAATATCAGTATCAGATATAATATTATGATTTTTTAAGGATTCAGTACCACGATTCAATTACCGAACGTAGGTATGGAACAATATAACTATTTGATCGGATGGATAGAAGTCTGCGAATCTTTGTTTTGGTGTGTGTATTTGTGTATTTATGTATGCGAAAAGATTTTCGCGAATTTTCAGGTTATTACTATTCTGTACTGTCGGTAATTAAATTATAGTAGACTTTTTCAAACTGGTACAAACAACAAGAAATCTGGAAAAAGAATTGACTATCTACAATTTGTTTAGATAAGTTTAGAATAAAACTATTACAATAGTCATTTCTGAACTATGGATACTTTCTTTTATGGTTATTACAATAAATATTGAAAATATACGAATCACGTTCTTATTACAAAAAATTTAAATTAAAACAAACGAAAAGATGAACTTTCCATCACCATATCCACTTGTATCTTGTACAGTAAGGGAAAACCCCTTACTGTATAATATAATATGTATCAAAAAATGTATATAATTTTAAGTAATTTAGGTTGTTACAAAAAGATATTGTTTCTAAATATGCAAACAAAACGAAGGTTGATTAACGCAGTTTTATTTATGTAACCTCGTAGATGCTCACGTATAACTTACTTTTCAAAGTTCAAATTATAAGGAGATATAAATAGCCCACAGAGGGATTATAAAAATCAATATCTGGACCTCGGAGGTAAACTGCACTATGTCGACATGGTGTTTTTTTAACAAGTTTTTTAATCCACTTGTTTTATTAGTTAAATTACAGAAATTGATTAAATATTAGCATTAAAATATAGATGTATTGTCTATCAAACAATTATGGTATATATCAGATTGTTATTAACATTCTAAGTGCTCTAAACTTTGTTGCAAACACACGCTAAACATAGTTACTCGAAATGACATAGTGTACTTTACCTCCGAGGTGCAGATATAGTATTGTTATTATCAAGATCGTTACTATGCTAGTGAGCCGTCCTACGAGAAGGGTGTCCTGAAGGACCACCCCGCGAAACAACATCTTAGTAACCTTATGTTGATTGATGTTGTAAACCGTAAATAAAGTAATAAAGTTAGAGTCAGTGTTTCAACTCGACATTCCAACCCTGCAAGATTATCATGGCAATCTACCAACGTAATACCAACGTAACAATCTAACTCTGATCCTTCTCCTAGGTTTGTCACCTTTCTTTCACATATTCGCTCTATAACAGACATAATAAAGGAGATCCTTCACAAAGAAGACTTGGAACGATTTACATACTGATCACTGGCCTAGTTGCACCCTGTGGCAGATGAAGACCATAAAATGCTGGCAAACCGCAAATAACGAAATTGTAAACTGTTTCCCATATAACCGGAAATAGCACATACTCACAAATATTTTCATTAAAAAGTTTACTATCAAAAACCTACGCAACTGAATTTTCAGATCTCAAATCAGTTTAGATTGGCAGATACGTCTAATATATAATAGGTCTCTCACCGTGAAACACTTGATGGAAATTTGGCACTTAAATTTTAGAAATTTGCTAAAAATTATTTCTGGATTTAATAGATTACCACGTTAACATGAAGTGTTAGGCTCGATGCACATTTACGTCTTTTCAAGCTGCGTGCACGCTACGAGCAAGCTGCGTGGGATCGCTGGCGGTTCAGCAGTACGTGAGTTGAATTTTTCCACTGCCCACTCGAGCTGAGCCGCGGCGTGCAAGTGTGCAAGTAACTTGCAAGCCGCGCGGACCGACAGCATGCCATTTTCTGCTACGCCGCCACATGCACGCGGCTTGAAAACAAGTAATGCGATTTGGCAGTCTGTTCTGGGCAATCAGTGGGTACACGTTCACCGCGCGATGGATTTCAACGTAGATACAGAGCTGTTTATTTCTGGCGTCTATTGACCCCGAGAAACCGCTCAAATGTGTGTTGACGGGAAACTTGGCCTGAAAACAAGCCGCTTGCTCGCAGCGTGCCCGTGGTTTAAAAAGACGCAAAAGTGCACCGAGCCTAAAAGGTAACAGGCAATCTTACCCATTAGAAACCAGCGCCTTGGAGCAAAAATGCTGGTGATGAGTTTATTATTTTCTCGTAATATTCTCAAAAAATACGTAAATCAATGACAATTTAGACTTAGTATGAAAACCTCGTATCTCATTTTACAGACAATTCTACAGGAGACGCGCGTTTTAAGTCATTAAAACGCGCGTTAGCATAAGAACGGTCTCACGTAAAATGTATGTAGTTGTAATCGCGCGTTATCAAAACGCACGTTAAGCGCCTATCATGTGAACGGGTCTTAATCTCCATAAACTTCTTTATCTTAATTTTTACCGGTTGGTCGTTACAGTTAGCGCGTGATTTATTACCATGACCCAATTCTAAAAGATCAGGGCTGCTCATTTGAAGATGAAAAATGCCCCATAAACCCATTTGTACTGGGCGTTCAGCCAACCGTGGACACGAATCGACTACCCGCTATGTTCTACACTGGAAGTCACGATCGTTTCTAATTAATTTCTCTTTGACCAGGTGCAGACCTCCCCCCGAGATGCAGCGAACGAAGAAAGATTTTGGTTTAAAAAGATGTTATGAAATTAAAGATGCTGAAAATTTATTGTTTAAAAATGTTTAATATTTCAGTCATAGAGGCACGAATCCATGATTATGTGTATCAAATTTTTATACATTAAAATGTAAATAAACACATGCGGACAATATAGGTCTGGTATCCGAATAAAGTAGGGGTCGCCAAGTTCTTGAAAATTTCAAGATCTTGTCTTGATCTTGTCTTGATTTCAAGACAAGAAGTAATTTTAGATTTCAAGACAAGACAAGAAATTTTTTGTCAATACCAAGACTTCTTGTCAAGAAATCAAGAAATCTTGAAATATCTTGACTAGGTATTAATTTGTGAAAAAGATGACATATTTTAACATAAAATAAAGTATTTTAATGTATTGAACACTTTTTTTGCTAAAACGATTTACAAAATGTAAAGCATGTAAATGTAACATAAATTTTTAAATCGGAATTGATAAGCCATTAATTAAGGCAGATAATACTTCTTATGCTGGGGTCACAGTAACGGCATTAGACGTTACTGTGGCCCCAGCATTATGGAGTTAACGTCTATCCGATTTCTTTGACTTTGTTATTGTTCAAGCTGCTATTGAAAATAGCCTTTCCTCAGGTACATATATGCTGCTGGCGTTATAAGAAAATCCTTGGCCATTTTCGATTATAACGGGTAGACATTCTCGTGTCTTCTCTACCAATCAAGTAGATTCTCAGCATCTTCTGATCTAGGTTCATTTAAGTATTTTTTGACTCTGGCATTAGATTCTGTAGGTCATTCTGGGATTTATTAGGCCGTGTCAGCACGCATCGCAATAAAAAGGTCGCCGGGGAATCACCGGACCAGGTAATCAAGAAATTTCAAGATCTTGAAAATTCTTGAGTCAAGACAAGATATCACATGTCAAGAGAACGTCAAGACAAGATTTTTTTAAATTTCTTAATTTTTTCTCAAGACAAGACAAGAAGTTGTTATCAAGACAAGAATTCTTGTCTTGTCGACCACTAGAATAAAGACAACATATTATGCAAAAAAAAACAGAAAGATGACAAAAGAAGTCAGAAAAATAGGATTAGAGATTAACACAAAAAAACCAAACTTATGAAGATAAATACGGAAAGAGAAATGGGGATATTCACTGCAGGAGAAGAAGTAGAAAATGTCCGGAAGTTTTGCTATCTGGGAATCATAATTGACGCTAGCGGTGGAATAGAAGAAAAAGTTAATGGAAGAATAACTAAAGCCCAGAATGCGTTCTATATGCTGAAGAAAACATGGGAGTCCAATAAATTAACAATCAAAACCAAAATGAGGATATTGTATACAAATGTAAAGAGCATTTTGCTATATGCAGCAAAAACTTGGAAATTAGAGAACAAGATTATACAAATGGTTCAACCATTGGTAAATAGATGCATCGGACGAATATTGAAAATATATCGGCCAAATCGGATAAGTAACAAGGAACTTTGGAGAAAAATAAGAGAATTAGCCGATTTAAGAGCCAATAGACAAAACGATAAATACAAGTTTATTGGACACGCATTAACGAAAAATGAAGACGATATAACCAAACAAGCCCTGGATACCAACCAACTGGAAAAAGAAAACAAGGCAGACCAATGACATCCTGGAAAAGAAATATTATCAAAGAGCTAGAAGACAAGTTAACATGGAAAGAGGTACATAAAAATGGAACTGTTGAAATATGAAAGCGCAAGGATAATATTTATACGAGTGATAACAGTCATATATCCTAATACGAGTGATGTTTAATAAAATAGAAGCAAGGTGAGAGATTCAAGATGAATGAAATCTGTCATACATGTCCTCCATTTTCAAAAAATATGATAAAAGATCACCAAATAACTATAGAGGGATCAGTGCAATGCCTTCAATAGCAGGAATCTTTTTCACAGTTATAAAAGAAAAAATAGAACAACACATGGACCAGAAGAACAAACCGTATTCTGGATAGCCAGATTGTTCATCTTGAGCTAATTGATAGAAAGGAACAAAGAGAAAAATAAAAAGACACATATTATGACTTTTATCGACTTGGAGAAAGTACACGATACTTTATCACAAAAAATAGAACAACACATGGACCAGAAGAACAAACCGGATTCTGGAAAGCTAGAAAGCCATCTTAAGCCAATTGATAGAAAGGAACAAAGAGAAAAAGAAAAAGACACATATGACTTTTATCGACTTGGAGAAAGTACACGATACCGTGCCAAGGAAACAACTATGGGAAGCATTGAGAAGCATGCATGTTAGAGAGAAATGGGTGAATATAATAGAAAGACTGTACACAAAAAAATAGAAGGGCAAATAAAGTTAGCAGTGAAATAACAAAAACAATGAACGTAACAAAGGGCATCAAGCAGGGATGTGGTCCATCACCTACACTTTTTAACACATACATAATATATGTATATAGATCAGGCTTTGAAAAGATCATTTAGAAAATGCGGAACAATGATTTTCGCAGATGACCAAGTCAATTTTGCACACAAGACAGGAAGGACATGGAATATATGATAAGAAAATTGAAGGAGGAATATGAGCAATGCAAGATAAATATGTGTAAAAACGAATACTTCTGCATTGGATACGAGGTTGCAGATTTGAACTTAAGTTTAGAGTTAGACTTTTAAGTATTTAGGCTCAATGATAAACCGAGATGGTACTTGTATGAGAAATATAGAAATGAAAATAGCATGGGGAAAACTAGCCATAAGAGCACAACATGGAGTGATGTGGAACGACACTCTAACCAAAGAAAACAAAAAAAATGATTTTTCAGAGCATAGTGATGAATATTACCTTATATGGAGCGGAAGTATGGTGGTTGAAAACATCAATACGAAATATAATAAAAACAGTTGAAGTGTATTTAATGATGTCTACAAATGACCACAGAGGATAGAATAAAAACAGAGGAAATATGGAACAGAATGGAAGTAGAATGCTCAATTACAAAAAAAATTGGATAACATAGCCCTGCAGTGGTATGGACATGTATAAATAATGCCAGAGCGCAGGTGACCGAAATGAATATTGGAATTGGACCCGCCAGCAAGAAGATGGAGAGGAAAATCTGCTATAAGATGAAAAACGTACATATGAAATGTGTACTATGATAGAGACCTCAGAGAAGGTGACTGGGAGAATGGAGTGCTGTGGAGGTCGAAAATGACGAACTCATAATGAGAACAGGCGAAGAAGTGAAAAAAAAGAAAATGTAATTAGGAGTGAAGTCAATGGGAATGACAATGTTTGCATGTAATAAGTAACTCACTTAAATGTAAGTATCACATTGTATCTAATATTTTCATAGCACGCATCCCCGGCTAGACTACTATACAGAGTATTTATACTGTTTGTCAAGATTTACGTACGTCATTGATTTTTATCGATTTTGTTTATAACTAATATAAAATATAGTAATTATAGTTGGAATGCCCACCAAAATCCTGACACAATATCTAAAAAGTTAATATAATTCACCTGAGTAGGCTCATCCACCTACTTATATTCGCAAAACCGAAAAAAAATAAGCTCAATTTTAACCATTTTTTATCATAACCTACTTCCTCCTTCTCTTCACACTTTGGTTTTCTAAGCGTAAGTATTATCAGATGGATGAATTAACATAGCAATTGCTTTGATTCGATCGAATTGGAGTCCACGGCCAATGACCTTGCTCCAATTCCTTGCCGTTTTCATAAATGATGTGCCTCGGGCAAATAGAACGAAGTGTGCTTGGTATTTTTTCTACTACCTCTTCATCTCGTGGTGTAGAGGTGGGAGCTCATGTTATTAGAAGTAACGGTCGTTCGGGATATGTTTTAATGACAAAATAATATCACAGTACAAGTAGAAAGAAAACGAAATCTGCAGAAAATATTAAGACGTTAATTAATAAATTAATAATAAATTGCGTAGTAAATTGCGAGAGTGCTTGCGGCACTCTCTGATCGGACTAGAACAGTGGTTCCCAACCTGTTTCCCATGATCGCCCCCTTAGACAGGTTTCACCAGTTGTGAATACGATAATCGCCCCCCTCCCCAATTAAATTGAAACAAAAAATTAATCAGTACAATATTGATTTATTTTTACATTTCGTAAAATGATACATGGTAAGTCATCATTCAATATTCGCTTGTCCACTGCTGGACATAGATCTCTCTCATAATTTTCCCTCTATTTCGATCTTGTGCCTCTTGCATCTTGTCCACGTGTTGGTGAACATTGTTAGTAATAATTGTTAATTTCTCCCTGGGCCTGGTGATACTCACATAATTTCTTTATGTCTGGGTCAATGTTGGTTAATAGCTATGTACCTCAAATCCCCTCCAAGGTGGAGGCAATATGTTTGAAGATCCTCAGAATAACCACATGATGATTTCTGGGGAATTTGGTCAGACCTCCTCTCTGTATGTTTCCTTCGCTTTGGCCATATTTATGTTCTTCCTTTGTAATTCCAGATTCGTTCCATTTAATTTTTAAGAAATATCTGATAGTTAAGCGATGTCATTCCGCTTCTCTTGTGTTGCTGTACTCAGTGTGGGGTCAGTAGTTATAAAAAATTCTATAACAGTATCCATGAGACTGCAGAACCGCCGCTAAGCAATTACCTTTCGAAAGCCAGCGCACTTCCGTATGTAGTACTGTAGTAGCAATGTATTAAATATCTCATCATTTTCTTTACAGAGTGTCAGAGTGTACGCAATACTCCATCATTCTTTGGTTTTGCTTTAATTTTATTTACCTCATCTATGAAAATACCAATATTTACATATGAAGCACAGACATGGACCTTCACAAAGGAAAATATGGAAAGGATGGTCAATACTCAAAGGGCAATGGAAAGAAAGATGCTGGGTATCAAGCTAAGTGACAAAAATAAAAATACATGAATCAGAAATAAAACCAAAGTGAAAGATGTAAACAAACATGCAGCTAGTCTCTAGTGGAAAACATGACAAAACAACAGACAAAAAGACGGAAGATGGAATGCAGCGATAATCCACTGGAGACCTTGGGACCGTAAAAGAAGAAAGGGCAGACCACAGATGAGATGGTCGAATGACCCAAAAAGATACGCTGGACCATATGGACAGGGATAGCACTGAACGAAGAAGAGTGGAAAAATAAGGGGGAGGCTTACGTTCAACTTTGGACAAATGAAGGGCAAAAGATAGATAGATGACAAAACGACCACAATTTGGGCAGTACACTTTTTGTTAGTCAGATCGGCAGGGTCGGTACCTACTCTCATCATGCTTATCCCACTTCTATCTCTTTCTCTTTTGTGCGGATGTTCGCCCAATACGAAAGCTCGATAAAAGGAAGATGCAGAATTAATTATAATGTATTACTTACCTATAGAATTAAATTGTATCATGATTCATAGCCCTCTGTTACTAGTCGAGATGTTTGTCTTATTATTACCTGCATTGGTGTACATTTAATTACTTTTTATTTTCCTATGGATATCCGATCGAAAGTATTGTTTTTTCTTCTCTATTACCCATTTCTCGTTTCCCAGATGCTAATCGCCCACCTTATCGCCCCCTTTTCTCTATTGCCCCCCATATCGCCCCCTTCGCCTTATCGCCCCCCTGAAAATCTCAAATCGCCCCCAAGGGGGCGATTGCCCCCCGGTTGGGAATCACTGGACTAGAATATGATGCGGCTGTATTTTCGTTTTGCAACGAAATTGAAAATGGTTATTCATTTTGATTTACATGTTTACTCTGATTGGAGTACGAAGGGAACCATTCTCGTTGGAACTTTACCGCTCTGAGCAGATGGGACGTGAATTATAAATTGTAAAATTCCCTCATCTTCCTTAGTCTCAGCATCCGTATGGCTTGCAAATTGTAGAAGCCTCGGAGGTGTAACCAGAGAAGGTTCCCATTGTTTTCAGTCTGGTGGGATGTAGAGTAACATTATGTTGTTTTATATGCCATTAGAGTGAAAACTTATTCTTTTGCTAGCAGTTGCCGCTAGGGCATCTATGCCATTTCGTTCGTTGCAATCCGTACTATTTCAACGGTGTTTGGATATCAATCAGGATGTATACGCCTGCTTTATAGACTTTGAGAAGGCCTTCGATAGAGTCCGACACGACCGACTGAGACAACTTCTAGTCGAAAAGAACATTGATGAAAAAGATATTAGAATAATAACTAATTTGTATTGGAATCAAACAGCACGAGTCAAGGTAGATGATGAAATGACTGAGGAGATCAAAATATGTAGAGGAGTAAGACAGGGGTGTATTCTGTCTCCTCTTTTGTTTAATTTTTATAGCGAAGTCATATTTAAAGAAGCTCTGTCGGACGTTAGTTGTGGTGTAGTGATCAACGGAAATACAATCAATAATTTGAGATACGCTGACGACACAGTGATATTAGCAGACAATCTTACAGATCTGCAACGACTGATGGAACGCACTAACCACTACTGCAGCAGCTACGGACTTACATTAAACCTCAGAAAAACTAAATGGAGGGTAATAACAAAAGATCCACACGCCAGGAATGATTTGGTTGTCAATAACACGGTTATAGAAAGGGTATCCTCCTATAAATACCTTGGAGCTTGCCTGGATCATACAGGCGATCAAACAAAAGAAATAAGAGCAAGAATAGAAATAGCTAGATCAGCATTTAACAAGATGAAAATATTTCTCTGTAGTCGTGAAATAAATCTTGATCTGAGAGTGCGTATGCTGCGGTGTTATATCTTCTCCACTTTATTATACGGAGTTGAGTCATGGACCATCAAGATGGGCAGCATTAAAAACATTGAAGCTTGTGAGATGTGGTGTTACCGTAGAATGCTACGTGTATCTTGGGTGGACCACGTGACGAATGCCGAAATTTTACGTCGGATCGGAAAAGGATGTGAAGTTGTACTTACTGTTAAAAGAAGAAAGCTTGAATACTTTGGCCATGTTATGAGAGGTGACAAATACTCGCTGCTGAGACTGATCATTCAGGGTAAAATCAGGGGTAAGAGAAGTATCGGTAGGCGCAGAATATCTTGGTTAAGAAATCTGAGGGAATGGTTCGGCTGCAGTTCCATCGACCTATTTAGGGCAGCCGCCAGTAAAATAAGAATAGCTGTGATGATTTCCAACCTCCGATAGGAGACGGACTTGAAGAAGAAGAATCCGTGACTGCACGCCGGGGATTGTTTTGGTTGGATCAGAGAGAGCAGCATATGTGCCTCCTGATGAGATACTAATAAGTTTCGAAACCGGTAGAAGTGTTTGCTGCACTCTCTGATCGGACTAGAATATGATGCGGCTGTATTTTCGTTTTGGAACGAAATTGAAAATGGTTATTCATTTTAATAATAAATTATAATAATTAACTATTATACAATAATTATAAATACAATAAAAACTAACTGAACTTTGCACTTATATTAGTATTGTATTAGTACTAAAAAGGGAGATAGTTTGAAGAAGATTAATGGAAATGATATAATCAAATTTTTTGCGGCAGGTTGTTCTAGTGTGTATTTAAGTTTTCCACTTAGTATTAGATATATAAAAATGAATAACTATTTTCATTTCGTTGCAAAACGAAACCTAAAGCATAAGTCCTGAGAGAGTATATATGCAGCGTTCTCTGACTTAACCAAAATAATCCCCGGCCTCCTATCTCGGATTGCAACGGACGAAATGGCAGGATGCCATAGCGACATCTGCTAGAAAAAGTCTAAGTTATCTAATAGCACATAAAATAAAATTTAAAATAGTATTTTATAGTTCACCAGATTAAAATCTTTCTGGTTACACTTCCTTCTTCCTTAGTCTCAGCATCCGTATGGCTTGCAAATTGTAGAAGCCTCGGAGGTGTAACCAGAGAAGGTTCCCATTGTTTTCAGTCTGGTGGGATGTAGAGTAACATTATGTTGTTTTATATGCCATTAGAGTGAAAACTTATTCTTTTGCTAGCAGTTGCCGCTAGGGCATCTATGCCATTTCGTTCGTTGCAATCCGTGACTGCACGCCGGGGATTGTTTTGGCTGGATCAGAGAGAGCAGCATATGTGCCTCCTGATGAGATACTAATAAGTTTCGAAACCGGTAGAAGTGTTTGCTGCACTCTCTAATCGGACTAGAATATGATGCGGCTGTATTTTCGTTTTGGAACGAAATTGAAAATGGTTATTCATTTTAATAATAAATTATAATAATTAACTATTATACAATAATTATAAATACAATAAAAACTAACTGAACTTTGCACTTATATTAGTATTGTATTAGTACTAAAAAGGGAGATAGTTTGAAGAAGATTAATGGAAATGATATAATCAAATTTTTGCGGCAGGTTGTTCTAGTGTGTATTTAAGTTTTCCACTTAGTATTAGATATATAAAAATGAATAACTATTTTCATTTCGTTGCAAAACGAAACCTAAAGCATAAGTCCTGAGAGAGTATATATGCAGCGTTCTCTGACTTAACCAAAATAATCCCCGGCCTCCTATCTCGGATTGCAACGGACGAAATGGCAGGATGCCATAGCGACATCTGCTAGAGAAAGTCTAAGTTATCTAATAGCACATAAAATAAAATTTAAAATAGTATTTTATAGTTCACCAGATTAAAATCTTTCTGGTTACACTTCCTTCTTCTTTAGTCTCAGCATCCGTATGGCTTGCAAATTGTAGAAGCCTCGGAGGTGTAACCAGAGAAGGTTCCCATTGTTTTCAGTCTGGTGGGATGTAGAGTAACATTATGTTGTTTTATATGCCATTAGAGTGAAAACTTATTCTTTTGCTAGCAGTTGCCGCTAGGGCATCTATGCCATTTCGTTCGTTGCAATCCGTGACTGCACGCCGGGGATTGTTTTGGCTGGATCAGAGAGAGCAGCATATGTGCCTCCTGATGAGATACTAATAAGTTTCGAAACCGGTAGAAGTGTTTGCTGCACTCTCTAATCGGACTAGAATATGATGCGGCTGTATTTTCGTTTTGGAACGAAATTGAAAATGGTTATTCATTTTAATAATAAATTATAATAATTAACTATTATACAATAATTATAAATACAATAAAAACTAACTGAACTTTACACTTATATTAGTATTGTATTAGTACTAAAAAGGGAGATAGTTTGAAGAAGATTAATGGAAATGATATAATCAAATTTTTGCGGCAGGTTGTTCTAGTGTGTATTTAAGTTTTCCACTTAGTATTAGATATATAAAAATGAATAACTATTTTCATTTCGTTGCAAAACGAAACCTAAAGCATAAGTCCTGAGAGAGTATATATGCAGCGTTCTCTGACTTAACCAAAATAATCCCCGGCCTCCTATCTCGGATTGCAACGGACGAAATGGCAGGATGCCATAGCGACATCTGCTAGAAAAAGTCTAAGTTATCTAATAGCACATAAAATAAAATTTAAAATAGTATTTTATAGTTCACCAGATTAAAATCTTTCTGGTTACACTTCCTTCTTCCTTAGTCTCAGCATCCGTAATGGCTTGCATTTTTGGGGGCCTCTGGAACGTAACCAGAAAGATGGTCCCAATATATTTTAATCTGGTGGAATATAAAACAATATTTTAAATTTTATTTTATTAAATATTATTGGTAATATTTCCAACTCTACTGATTCAAAAACTTTTTGGTTTCATATTAAAAGAGCTCGAAATATTTCAAATAGTTACATATCTTTACCTGCTGCAACATGGGAAACATTCTACTCTGAAATTATGGGAGCCGGGATAGTGGACACAACCCTCTATTTCGATGCGAGGAATCCGTATTTTGATAATCCTATTACCACCAATGAAATTTACTTAGCTTTAAATTCCTGTCAAAACAACAAAGCTCCAGGATCTGATAATATTCCCTATGAGTTTTACAAATACTTACCAAATAACTGGATCTTATACCTTAACTCATTTTTCAATACTATCTTCAACACTTCCACTTTTCCTAATAGTTGGTCGAAAATTACTCTAAAAATGCTCCACAAAAAAGGTCCCTCTAACGATCCTTCCAATTACAGGGGAATTGCTTTAGTAAACTGCATTACTAAAGTATTCATGCAAATTATTTTGAACCGTTTAGTCAATTGGGTAGAATCGTTTAATATACTTCCCGAATCCCAATCTGGTTTTCGTAAAGAACGTGGTTGTTACGATAATGTCTATACTCTTACATCCATCATTCAATTTCGTCTCCGATTTAAAAAGCGCAAGCTATTTGTATTGTTTGTTGACTTTAAGCGGGCTTTTGATTGCATTAACCACGCGTTGCTCTGGTCTAAACTTTTTGCTTTGGGTATTAGCTCTAAAATTGTACTTCTACTTAAATCTTTCTATTCTAATGCTACCTTTAGGGTTAATGCTGACGAGCAATATACTAAATCGTTTAACATTTGTGAGGGCGTGTTACAGGGAGAAGTCCTCAGTCCCTTGTTATTTGCGTTATTTCTTGCAGACATCGAAGATTTTTTTAAAAGCCGCGGAGCAGAAGGCATCAATGTTAATAACGTAAATGAAACTCTTATGCTTTTATACGCTGACGATTTGGTAATATTAGGTCACTCGGAGATCGATATATCAAAAAAATTAAAAATGTTGGAGGATTACTGCAAACAAAACAAACTTACTGTCAATACTGCTAAAACTAAAATTATGTGTTTCTCTAGGGGTCCTTATAACTTAAAAAATAATATTAAATTCACTTTCAATCAATATCCCATTCTATTAACTAACACCTATAATTACCTTGGAGTGACTTTTGCCTCTTCGTCTCTATTCCGTGAAATGGCAGATGTGAGTAATGCGAAAGCTAAACAAGCAACTGGAGCACTTATACCTGTTCTAGCTAAACTTAAAATTGACTGCATGCAAACGAGGCTACAACTTTTTGATGCATTAGTAACAAGTACAATCTCCAATTGTATTTCTGTATGGGCACTCCGTTATGTAGATGTTCTCGAACAAGTTCAAGTACAATTCCTAAAACGAATTCTTATGCTTCCCATATCCACACCCGGTTACATAGTCAGAGTGGAATGCGGCAGAGTCAAACTCTTGTATAATATATTCAAGTGGACACTAAACTGGTTAAAGAAAATTTATATGATGGACGATTCCCGTTACCCCAAAATGTGCTTTTTTCGTCAACTACAACTGATGGAGACCGATAGCAGGTATAACTGGGCAGCGCAGGTAAAATCACTTTTTACTTTTATTGATGCTGAACCTATTTGGAATAATCTCTCCCTTCATTCCCTACAACTGAATAGAAAAGCCTTGTTAATCAAATTTAAAAATAAGCTCTCAGAATTAGATATTTCTCTTTGTCAGCAATCCAATTTTCTCCCCTTATATAAACACCTAGCTCTTTCCGAATTAAGTCAAAAATACTTATGCCTAAAAATGCCCATCCAGATTACAAGAACTATTGCACAGCTTCGATTATGTAATTCATTCTGCTTAACGTTCACTTATAAGGATTCTACATATAAAATTAATCCTAATGAAATCTGTACTATTTGTAACAATAAGGAGTTAGAAACAATTGAACATATACTTTTTGATTGTCCAATATATTCTTGTATGAAACAATCATCCATTAATTATATAGCCGATATTGATACTGTAACTCATACCTTAAATAACATTACAGTGTATTCAGCTAAAATAATAGCTGGCTATATCTGGAATGTTCTAAAACTTAGGTCTTTCATCATAAATGAATAGTTAAATACGTAAATTATACTTTGTATCTTTAATTAATTCTTATATAACTCGTTGTTTTTTTTTTTTTTTTTTTTTTTTTTTATTTATTTCTTTCTTTTGTTTATCCCTAAAATAAACATATTGTGTGTTTCTTGGGATGGAAAAAAAAAAAAGAAAAAAAAGGAACGAAATATTTGTTCTCACCCTTTCCATAAAATTGTAAAATTTTAAAAGGAAATAAATGTATCTATCTATCTATCTATCTATCTATCTTTAAATTTTATTTTATGTTCTATTAGATTAAAACTAGAAACGTTCCGGGGAGAAGATCAAGAGGACTATCACCAACTAGATGGTCTGACCAAATAAAGCATTCAGCTGGAAACTCATTCTGCGAAGCTCTTAGAGCAGCTGAAGATAGAGACCAATGGAGAAACATTGTTAGGAATATTGGAAGAAATCACGATCCTCAGTAATAGGGAAACGACAGGAGAAAGAGAGATTAAAACTTGGACTTTTTTATTAACCCGGCACCTGCCACGTGGCTTTGCAAGGCGCCAACTGCCACGTGGGGTGCTCACAGCACCCCTTAAAAATTTTCTGTGATCTACTTGTTTAAAAAACAAAATAATGTGTTGAGTAACACAAGAATATAAATGAACATGTTTTATTAACTTATTAGCCACTAATATGTTATAAAAGTTAAAAAATATAATGAAAAAGGTGTTATAAGCAAATTAGCAGGTATCAAGCCATAATAAATGAAGTCAAGTAAAATATCTAAAAAAATTAAGATTTAGTGAGTATAGAGTCTATATTAATAATTTAAATCAGATATTTCAATAAAAAATGTAAATTTGACCTGTTTATCAAAAATACAAAAAAAAAATTAAAACTTAAAGTGCCAGATGATGACACCCCAATTCGACTTTAGAGCTATAAGTTCAGAATGACACTAAATAACCACTTCAAACACTAACACATATATGTTATAAAATATTATAGAAAGCTACTATGACGCACAGCTCGGTTACCAAACTTGAAATACCAAATATTTGATAAAAATGTGTTATGGGGTGCTGGTAGCACCCCACGTGGCAGGTGCCGGGTTAAGGGATTTGAATGGGATTCATTTTTTTTCGAATCCTGAGAAAACTAATACGTATTTTTGAAAAATTTAAACGCATAATGAAAGATTACGTTATTATAGAGGGCCAAAAGTCCCTGAAAACTTCTATAATGATTATTTTAATAAGTTACAGGGGTGAAAAACTAAGAGAAAATTTAGTGTGATTTTTAATTTCAAATATCTCATTCACAGGAAACTTTTTGTTCATTCTAAGGGACTTTCGGCCCTCGGTAATAAACTAATCTTTCATTCTATGAATACGTTTAAATTTTTCAAAAATACTTATTAGTTTTCTCAGGGTTCGAAAAAAATATTACATTTAAAATAAATTGAAAATTTTGACAGGCGTCAAAATTTTGCATTTTGTTCCTTTCCTCTTAAATCTACATTTTATAAAGTATCTCAATAGGCCATAGTAGCACTTGTTAGCAGTAATTTTGCGTCTTGTTTTTATCCTGTTATGTTTCTAATAATCCTTATGGCCAGTGGTATGAACTTTCCAAACCATCTCCAAGTTTAGATAATATTAGTGGTTACCATCATCTGCATCAATATTCCCCAATTTTCAATACGTTTAAACTTATTAATGAAGAAAATTTTCAAATATTGGTTAAGATGTTTAGTCATGTATTATATTCAACTGGTGATATCCCAGAGGACTGGTTGAGGTCTGAATTCATAACTTTACCAAAAAAACAACGTCTTGAGTCTTAAGTCTTGAATCTATTAAGTTTTCTTATGTATCATCTACAGTAGAATAAGGAAAAGTGTGAAGAAGATCCAGATGAAACGCAGATTGGATTTAGAGATGGATTGAAAACTAGAGAAGCACTTTTTGTACTGATGTAGTACCTACATTATACAGTGAGCACGTAAAGGTTGGAATAAATTCATTTTCTCGAGAATGGACGGTTTTGGAAAAAAATTCTGAAACAGGTTAATTTTTATTTTTAAATTATGACTTTTTGGCATATATATCATACTTGTGACGTCACCCATCTGGGTGTGATGACGTCATCGACGATTTTTTTAAATTGGAATAGGGGTATTGTGATAGCTCATTTGAAAGGTAATTTAATTATCTATTCAGTAATATAAACATTTACATAATTATTTATTCAGGGTGTCCAAAAAAAATTTTTTTAATTAAATTTATTGACATAAAAAGAAGAATGCATGCAATTTATTTAGTTCAAAATACATTTTACTGCTCTCAGAAAACAGAGAAAAATGTTTATTTGAAAAATTATCATTGCTTTTCGCTTAAATTAAATGTTCAAACTGTCAAGAGGAAGGTGGGTGGCGGCTTTAATATTGAATTTAAGCAAAAAACAATATTTATTTGTCAAATAAACATTATTTCCTGTGTTCTGATAACAGTAAAATGTATATTGAGTTAAATAAATTATACACATTCTTCTTTTTATGCCAATAAATTTAATTCAAAAAATTTTGTTTGGACACCCTGTATAAATAATTATGTTAATGTTTATATTACTGAATAGTGAATTGAATTACCTTTCAAATGAGCTATCAGACGACCCCTATTCTAATTTAAAAAAATTATAGATTACGTCATCACGCCCAGATGGGTGACGTCACTAGTATGATACATATGCCAAAAAGTCGAAATTTAAAAATAAAAATTGACCTGTTTCAGGATTTTTTTCCCAAATCGTCCATTCTCGAGAAAATGAATTTATTCCAACCTTTACGTGCTCACTGTATATAGTACATTATGGCAAAATAATTAAAAGTCATAAAGGAGTTATAAAATAAGTATAATTAATGGTTGAATTGTCTGAACTGAAACTTGTCTGACATTCCCTCGAATGCTTCAGTGTAGAAGTTAATTCTTTTATATTAGATATTTGACAAGTTGTAAATTAATATCACAAGCTATTATAAATTGTTTCTTCTATCTTTTATGGTAACCCATAAATCTAGAGTAGAATAGTGAAAAGTGTGTAGGACATGATCATTTTAAAATGTCATCCACAAAGTTTAATGGAGATTGAAAGAAAAAGTAATTTTTAGATATTAATATTACATGTTAAGATTTAAATTAAGCCAAAATCTTAGCAAAAATATTTCAAAGAAAAGAAAAAACGTTGACTACCTATTTTTTTACATCAGTGTATCACTATTTTTTCTTATTTTATGAACAAAAATCAATAAACATATGAAATAATTATATAGTCAGTACTCTTAGTAGTTAACAAGGATGTTTTTGTTAATAAATTAATTTGTAGATTTGCTGTGCTACATATTGTTAATTTTTTTATTGGCCATAGATAACAGGTGGAATGTAAAGTTCGTAGGCTGACACATAGATGGCAGTACTGGTATTCAAGCCATATGATTTTTAGTCAGTCCAAACATTCAAAATGTGCGTGTAAGATATTTAGCACCAATGAAGAGGTTATCGCCGAAACTGAGGCTTATTTTGATACTTACAGATCAACTGTATTATAAAAATGGTATAGAAAAGTTGTATGACCGCTATAATCGTTGTATCTTATCGCCCTCGAAGGTAAATTAAATAATAAAATCAAATTTTATCAAAACAAAATGTTTTTCTATGTTAGCCTACGAACTTTTCAGTCCAACGATTATATGAAGGGAGGTAAAAAGAATCAATATCTAACAGTACAATCAGAATGTACAGCATTGAATTATTATTAATGAAGTCAATGATATCTTGATATTCGTATTATGGAATGCCCATCTCTACACAGCCTCTAGTTAGATCAACCAGTATATCAGAATGCACCAGTTTTGCTCTAGGCTGTCAGTGGCCACTCCATTTCAATGCGGGAGAGAATCTCTTGTATTAGAATGTCAATGGCAAGGACTACGAAAGCGGATTTTTATTATAATAGAAAATTACTGCTTACAATGTCTAAAGAAAATCATATTATTAAATTAAAATTAAAATTAAGATCAAACAGAGTTGAGTAAATAATTGATTTTGCACAAAACAACGGAAAAACGTTGTGTAATAAATTTACTTACTAAAAATTAATAAATAAAAATAGTTGATATTGTTATTTAAGACTTCCATTTCTTTATTCATCCTTCTCAGAATCTCTTTGTTTGTGTTTGTGACGTGTTCTGTCGACGATATTTTCAGAATTCTTCTTCTATACACCCACAACTCGAATGATTACAGTTTTTATTGACATCGCATTCAATATCCAAGGTTCCATTCCATAAAATAAAGTCGAGAAAATATAGCACCTCGCCAACCTAACTCTTAACTCCAAGTTTAAATCTCTTGTGTAGAGCTCTTTTCTCATTTTGTTGAAATTTGATATTGATATACTTAGCCTTTTCTTTTCTGATTTCGATTTCCCGCAAGTAATAATTCAGAGCTGCAGCCAACAGAGGTAAGATTGCTGTGATGGTAGCCAACCTCCGATAGGAGACGGTACTTCAAGAATAAGAAGTAATAATTTGTAAGGTTAATCATTTTTCCAAGATATGCATATTTGTCCACTCATTCGACATTGGCTTCGTTTAGTAGAAGATTCTCGTTATTTCTTTGAGTTTTCGATATTCTCATAACTTTTGTTGTCTTGACGTTCATTGTTCAGTGACGTTCATTTGTTTTCCGTAGGGAAACTCCATTTTCTTATATTTCAGCTGTTTCACCCTCAAGAAATTTTTTCAGGATCTCTTCCGAATAGGAACACCCTGTCTCACTCCACGTCTAATTACAGTTTCCTCTAATGGCTGATCGTTGCCACCTACTTTTGCTCGCCTTCAGCGTAAGTACGCTTGCGTATTTTTGATCCAGATGTCAGTGCCAAATCACTATCCCAAATAGCCCCAGAACAATACTATCCCAAAATAGACAAAGAGTAATTAGAGGCAGTAAATATCATATTGCTCGCTAATCCAGGGGAAAGCAGAAGATAACAGACGGATTGACAGTAAAAGGCTCGCATGGGTGCGAAAGCGGTAGGACAGGGCTGGGTCTAGATCACCGTTTTCGTATAGAAAACGAGCGTGAAAGGTTTAATGACATTGTAATGGGCACAGAAAATGCTTGAAAACGAATTACCAGAATTGTGAACTACGAACCAATCAACATTAACATGAATCAATAACAACACGATTTTATTCAAAAATTTTATTAGTTAAGTGCGTAGGCGCAAAATTTCGCGGCAATATGTTTTAAATGCAATCATTTTTGAGTATTTTTGAGACATTTTAACGCAGAATGAAAGGTTGCAGTATTACCGAGGGCCGAAAGTCCCTAAAAACTTCTATAATGTTTATTTTAATAAATTACAGGGGTGAAAAAAAAGGGAAAATTTAGTGTGATTTTTAATTTCAAATATCCCATTTCAAAAGAAACTTGTTGGTTATTTTAAGGGACTTTCGGCCCTCGGTAATAATGTAATTTTACATTCTGCCATTCTGCGTTTAAATGTTTCACAAATACTTCTAATTTTCTCAGGATTCGAAAAAAATTATTGCTTTTAAATCCCATTGGCGCTAAACTTTGCGCCTACGCCTTAATTAAACCGTTATTCGATATAATTCCGCTAATTTTTAAACGTTTTTAATTAAAACGTTGCGAATATCTATGTTTATTTTTATTATTTACATAGAACTATAGAAAAACATAATATATGCATTAAAGTGGTTTTTTTCACATATTGAATTGTAGCACTCGCCTTACGCCTCGTGTTGTCAATTTTCCCACTCGTCAAAAAACACCACTATATGCAACTGTTACATAAATTACCATTGTAGATTTGTTACTGGTAGTATACCTAACTACACCGATGAAATCTCCATACAACGATGAGTCAGACAAGGTTGCATTTTGTCGCCAACATTGTTCAATGTTTACTCGGACCAGTTATTTAAGAAGGCACTTGAGAGACAGCCATATGGGATAAAAATCAAAGGGGAACTACTTAATGTGATTAAATTAGCAGACGATACAGTAATTCTGTCAGATAATATTGAAGCTCTGCAAATTCTGCTTGATCTTGATCGTATTCACGAGGTGGGAGAGGAAATGGGCATTAAAATAAACCCGAACGAAACCAAATTTTTAGTTTTTAGTCGTGACCCACATCCAGATGCAGAGCTTTAATTAAATCGAGGCCAAGTTGAGAAAGCTCACAGAATGACATATTTGGGAACTGTGACAACGGATCAGCTAGATCCAGACTAAATGAAGTCATGGACTAAAACTACTTTTATGAAAATGAAGTCATTTCTTTGCAATAATCATCTCAATTTAGAACTAAGACAAACAATGGTTAACAGGGCCGCCGCTACCATGTATGCAAAGTGTGCATCGCACACGGGCGGTCGATTATAGGGGAGGCCAAAAGCAGGCCACTGATGATAATATTTTTTTATAACGAAAATAAATTCAAAAAATAAATATATAGTAATGATTCAGATATTTCTATAAACTCGTAATATTTCAAACAATTTAAACAGAAATGCCAGAAAATGTTATTTATTATATGAACTGCCCTTTTCCAGTTGTATTCATAAAGTAGTTCCAGGAATGCTTTTTAATTAAAAGTGACTGGCGGTTTTCGAACTTAAGGCTAAGGCCACACGGGCGATAATTTACGGCGCCGTAAGATCAGTAAACACATTGGTTGACTAACTCCTCCACCAATTGTAGATGAAATACTAGTTAGTCAACCAATGCCTCGTCAGGTTTGCTGCTCTTACGGCGCCGTAAATTATCGCCCGTGTGGTCTACGGGTCCATATGCGATTTTTTCAAATTCTGAACATTTATGATTTGTTAAGAGAGTAGGATACGACAATAGGATACTTTCCGAGAATTTAGATAAGTGCTTGTTAAGTTGCTCTTATTGAGTAATGTCTTTTTTATTACTCGATGGTTTAAAAAAACCTTTTTTATTACTCGATGGTTGCTCTGTTATAATATTGTTCCTTTATGCTTATGTATGGTTATGGTTATAGATGGGTTATAGTTCAGTGAAGTTGAGAATTTGATGATTTTAGACACGCTTTTGATAAACGATTTTGTTTGTAATATAATATATGTAGTATAGTAGTGTGCCCGTTTCTTTTGCACATTACTTTATTTCAAATAGGCCTGGATCCCGCGTACCAAAAAAAGTTGATTAATAGCAAGCTGAAAATTTGTTAATCGCTTAACGGTGTCTAGCTGGACAAACTTTAATGTACGGGAACACTGGAACAGGGGAAGTTTTAATTGTGGAACAGTTTAAAAATTTGGAACTTTAGATTAGGAAAACGTCCCATTTATTTTGTCGGACAGAATATCCAATTGATTTGTTTATCCTTTCATTAAACTCTCATGATTCCTGTCATTTGACATGTTCTTGGTGTTCCACTCATTAAAATGCCCAGTTGGTGATAAACACCAGTCTGATTTTTGCATGAGAGTTTAATGAAATGGTAACAAATCAATTGGAAGTTATGTCCGACAAAATACACGGAACGTTTTCGTAGTCTGACGTTACAAATTTTTAACCTGTTCCACAATTAAAACTTCCCCTGTTTCAGTGTTCCCATACATTAAAATTCGTCAGACTAGACACCGTTAAGCTATTAACAAATTTTCAGTTTGCTATTAATCTACTTTTTTTTTGGTACGCGGGATCCAGGTCTAAAAGTAACGTCGAGATCAGAGCAATTTTTATTCATATACGCGTTACGGTTACAATGCATCTCCTGCACATTTCTTTAAATACTAGTACCTATGTTGAAACAACTAAAGTGTCAAAAAGGGGGGCGGCAAATATTAAGTTGCACACGGGCGGCCAACACTTTAGCGGCGGCCCTGATGTTTAATATTGGTTAAGTACTTTGTTTGGTCTGTACTTTTGTATGGTGCAGAAGCGTGGACGCTAAAAGTATCAATCATGAACAGAATTGAAGCACTGGAAATGTTGTTTCATAGACGGATGCTGAAGATACCCTGGACAGCAAGAAAAGCTCATGAAGAAGTACTAAGGAGGTTCAACAAAGATAGAGAACTGCTAAAGACTGTTAAACACCGGAACATGTCTTATCCTGGACATATAGTGAGGGAAATTGATATAAAATGTTAAAACTGATCCTTAAAGTCAAAATAGAGGGACGTAGAGGTGTAAAAATAAAACAAGTTTCTCGGTTAAAAAAACATTCGTGAATTGACTCAGATATCAAATGCAGGACAATCATTCCATATTGCGGAATATCGAGAAGCCTTCGAAGTGGTGATCGCCAACGTCGGATAATTCTGATATGGCACGTGAAGAAGAAGTCAACGTGGAAAATATTTCTCTAAGACTATACGAGTAGAAAAACTTTTATTCCCCCAACATATTTTATTCGTCCACCAATTCCAGTCTTTCAATGATTCAATAATTTAAAGTTTATCCAATTTGAGAATACCTATGTGTCAGTGAATACAGACGTAAGATAAAATTATTCTGATTAGGTCTCTAATTACTAAATTAGAGATCTTACACTTGTTTATCTCGAATCGAATATTTTGTAGCACTATCTGTGGTTTTAGCTATTAAGAAATCCCAACGGTACAGTTTTTATTACATTTTAAAGTTTGATTTGATTAACAACTTCGGGCACACATAAAATTATTCTGCCAACTATATGATCTATAAAAATAAATCTCCAGCCTTACAAAAGATGCCCAAACGTGGCGCAACCGATACTCTGATGGTGTTGCACCTATTAAATCAAGAATTTAACGTTTTTCTTGTGGGCAATAAACTAAGTTGATATATTAAATAAAATAGTAGGCATATGTGGGTATGGGTATCTATCTACGAGGATGGTTGCACAAATAAGTTAAAAAACACCAAACAGTGACAAACAAATTTTGATTCTTCTTTGGGTAGCTTCTTATTGTGGACGTGTTGAGGGTGTCAAGGAGTTAAGGAGGTTATACACTCTTTTTAATACAATTTCTTTGTCGCTATTTCTCCAAACTATCTTGCTTTTAGCCATGTGGATTATAGTTATCTCTACAAAATAATAAAGGCCAAATATATTGCAATTATTGCAGGTCTCCCATTAGAACTGGTGCAAGAACCTAATTTAATATATGTACTGACCAAAATTTGAAACATGGAGTGTTATAAGAAGAGAAAAGGTGAACGACCGAACGATCAATCCCAATACCTTCAGCCTCTAAGAATGAGAACTAATATTATTTGATGCAAAAATGCTCTTTCTGTTCATAATATTTAGCAGTAAAACACCAAATATGGTTTTGGGTATTGATTTAACATTTGATGTTTACTACTACATCTACAACTACTAAATGGTAAATAACATTACCAGAATTTCAGCAAACAAAAGCAACGTAGCCTACTCAACAATATTTGCAGCACAAATGTATCTTCCGATCATTACAGAAACATTGCAAGTAAGATGCTACCATTTTCTGAGCGAATAAAACTTATTGATCTTCAGCTGAGTCTTACTATGACTATTCGTGTAAATTTCCTTCCCTGGATGATCACACCTCCAAAACTAGATACGTCTCTAAAAGAGCTCTCCAAACATTCCACACATCCTTTCCTTATCCAGCAAGCTTTTAAAAATTTAATATCCAAATAGCCAATAACCCATCAAATTTTCACTTATGCTTCCAAATGTGATGAAGGACGTACTGCAGCCTATAGCTTCCAAAACATCAAGTCTACCGTACGAATTCCAACAAATTGTTGTATATACATATACCGGAGAACTTACGACAATTCCACAGGCCATAAAAAATGTATTTTTATCTATGAAAGCAAATTTATTATCACCGATTCAATGAGCGCATTACTTTGAATAGAACATTTATATACAGCTCAGGCTATACCTTTCAAGATCATAGAAGAATAATTATCGTATCCATAGCCTCACCAAAAGGCCTTTCCTTTCATCTGGGTACCTTCCCATATGGGAATAAGTGGCAATGAGGAAGTAGATTATCTGACTAGCAATGCAATAACTGACCAAAGTATTGCTATCATAAATCAAATACCTTGGCTGATCACAAAGCAAACATCAAAGGCCACATATACAGAGCGTGGCGAACTACTTGGGATGACACGGCCAACAAACTCAAGGAATGCTTAAGTCAATAGGAACCAAACTCATCTTACCAAGTAATAGGAAAGACCAAATCATCGTCAACTCAAATAACAAGTTCCTATCTACTTCCTCTTCAAGTGCCATCTCCGCAGCAGAGGTGGACAATCATCATAGTTATTCGGAGTTTAAAGACAGATGCTCTGATAATTTTATCATCTACACCCGTATCATTATCTCAGGTTGCGCAGCCATGTTATTCTACGTCTCCCTATGTTTCTCTTTCCTTGGATGCATCATAGGTTTCCATGCATCATAGGTAGTAGATCATTTTAAATAATACATTTGAAATGATCTACTACCCCAAATTGTATTGCCCAATGGCACTTCAAATTTCAGTCTTTAAAAAATTCCAATTCAAGTGAACAGCAAAATTCCAGCATAAGATTCTCATCCAAGCAGAACAGTTTTATAACCACTGCATTGATAGTTTCAAATCCACTATGAAAGCCATAAGCTTAAGGCAATAATCCTTCATAATCAGTTGGAGCAAGTTGTATCTGTTTCCATGTGTAATATATCAGAGCTATTCCAATTTTCTGTCAGCAACTGTCAGCAACACTATTTAACCTGGCAGTAGATTTTGTGTTAAGAAAGATCTACAAGGGAAACCTTACAGAATCAGGTTACCAACTAATCGCCTATGCAGATGATATAGCGATAGTAAAAAAAAACAAGAAAAATCATGAAACAATTATTAATGGAGATTGAAGAAGGGGGAAGTGAACTGATTGTAAAAAAGCAATAGTTTTACCGGGGTAAATCCTGGGATCGGTTTTACAGAGTAATAGAGAAATAGATGGAGATGTATGCAGTAGAATTAGGGCTGGATGGATGAAGTGGAAGGAAGTGAGTGGTGTACTGTGTGACAGGAAAATTCCAATGAAGTTGAAGGGAAAATTCTATAAAACAGCCATAAGACCGGCTATGATGTACCGAACTGAATGTTAGGCAGTGAAAAAGAAAAAGGAACAACGAATGCATGTGGCGGAAATGAGAATGCTTAGATGGATGAGTGGAGTGACAAAAAAGGATAAAATTAAAAATGAGTATATTAGGGGAAGTCTAGGTATGGCACCAATTGATGCCAAAATGAGAGAGCATAGGTTGAGATAGTTTGGTCATGTTCAACGTCGAGACGCTTACCACCCATAGTGAAATGCAGATTCCTGGAAGGAGTAGGAGAGGAAGATCAAAGAAGACGTCGGGGGAGACGATTAGGCAGGTCATGTTGGTAAAGGGGATTAATATTGATATGACCCAAGATAGAATTGTATGGAGAAATGCAATTAGGGACGCCGACCCAGCATAGGGATACGGCAAAGAGAATGATGATGATTGAAGAAGAGGGAAAGAAGCTGGGGCTAAGAATTAATTAAAAGAAAACAAAACTAATAAGACTCGGAAACGGAACAAAACAGAGAGATAAGGATAGGAAATAAAAGTGTTATGATAAACAACAATGGGGAAAGAAAAACGGAGACCGAAGAAAGGATAACTGCGACAAACCGGGTATGCAGTAGAAACACGATGAGTATGGCAAAAAAATAAGAAGAGAAATTAAGGATAAATGAACGAAAGATAGTTAGAACAATACTGGGTCCAGTGAGAATCGAAGAACAAGAATATAGAAGGAGAACGAATAAAGAAATTTTACAATAATTGAATGGAGAAGATATAGTAAAGGAAATAAAAGTACAAAAAACCAAATGGCTGGGTCATATTATATGGAGACAATTACCAGAATCAGTATCAAAAGCTATGATATTTTGGCAACCAGGAGGCAAAAGGAGACGTGGTCGACCCAGATCGAAATGTTTAACTGAAGTAGAAGAGGACCTGAGGGGCAGGAATTACAAATTGGAAAGAGGAGGCAATAGACCTGAAGAAATGAAGACATATTAGTGAACAAATACAATGAACGTGGCGACTGATCCACCCCGTAAATTGGATCTAGAAAGCGAAAGCGGCGAAACCCCACATGGGGCGTTAAGATATACTAGACTATTCCAATTTTCTTGTTTTGATTGTATTTAAAATTTCTATTTCTTGTTATTTATCAGTATTTTTCCATTACTTTTTACAAAATTACTCATTTTACAGTGTCAAATACCTTTCCCAAATTTATATTTGCAGTAAAATTAACCTGAAACAGAAGTTTTATAAAATGGGTATTTTCTCGTCCTGTACTACTATTTTGCAGAAAATTGATACTTTTTACTATTGGGATAATTACACTAAACATAATATTATTGATAAGTTCTTGATTTCTGTAAGTTCCCTCGTATACTAGAGATGTAGTCCACGAGGTGTGTGGACTACAACAGAGATGCGACCTATACCGCCAAGGAGTGCCTCTATGGTTTCCGGTATTTCACCGTAGCAGGTAATTATTTTTGTTTCAGAAGGTTTGTTCTCGACATGTCAGAATTAGTTTCAGTGACTAATACGTTGAGTAATTGATTACCGTAGTTAGTGGTTGCATTAAAATAGTTAGTTGATAGGTTAATGAGGGATTTAGTTTGACTTAGGAAAAACCAAGGCGGGGAGTCAACAAGTTAATAGTATAAGAGGTGGGAAATTATCAGTAGTAACTGCACGAGAGCTCTAAAATTATCGATTTGTTTCCCGAGTGACAGTTTTAATTTCACGACCCGAAGGGGAGACGAAATTATGTCAAAGTGTCACGAGAGCAACAAGTCAATAATAATTTTAGAGATAGAGTGTAATTCGCTGAGATTATTGCATGAATAAATCTGTGTTTGTAAATCATTTTAACTAATATTATATTGATATCTTCACCTGAATATTTGCTAAACCTGTTTTTTGGTGTTCTCTGTGACAAGTTGTAAAACATTAATTGTCATAAATGTCACTGAATATTCATTTTTGCGTAGTAACGAAGGGCACCTGACTTAATACTTGACGACGGGATATTATCAAAAATTATCGCTGTAATTTTTATTTCTGTAGCTTTCTATTGGTCAGAATCTCCTATTAATGAAATAATCGATAGAAACCTATAAATTTACATTACATTATATTATCGCTATCGATAGTTTTACGCTTTTGGACGTATCGGAGGAGTATGAAGACTAACACTATAACATTTTTAATAATTGTGACACTGTGAACATTATAAAATTGTCACGGTGTTAGTTGTCATACTCCTCCGATACGTCTAAAGGTGGAACGATAGTGGTAATGTACTGTAATATAAATTTATAGGTTTCTATCGATAATTTCCCATATCTACTAGTTTCATCTTTTTTCATTTCTCAATGTGTTATGTTTTCCACCTTTTGCGTTATTTTGCCGGTTCTTGGTGCACTTATCACTGTATAGCTTTAAGAACCACGAGAAAATAGACGTTGTCTAACGTGAAATTCACACTGGGATTGCTCTCTTTAGAGAGCAATCAACAACTGGTGAAGACCGACATCCCTGTGCGCTTATTCCCCATTAGAAATGTATTGCCCTATCTTAGCCGTACTGCATTATCGGTGTGAATTTCTCAATAGACTTGGTTTACTTTGACGGTACTTTCATCGATCTTACCCCAAAATATATGAAACTTTATTATTGGTAGACTCTAGAAACTTTTTTTTATTCTACTTTTTAATCATTTATTGCAATTATTTCTTATCAATAAACTAAAGGTCTATCTAATTAGCCTTATTCGGTCTATCTTTGGACATAGATATCTCCAATCCTTTTCCATTCTTCTCTGTATGTCGCTACAGTACAGTCATCCACCTAGAGCTAGGGATGGGAAAAACCTACCGGTTATAACCCAAGACCGGTTTTTTTACTCAGCAATAATCGGTTTTTCCGGTTTTTTGTCCCGGTTATAACCGGTTTTTATTTTTAAAATAATAACCGGTAAAAAACCGGATAAATGAAAAACAAAACGTTTCTTTCAGGAAAAAGTGTCGTTCATCAAATTTTTTGGAGCAAAACTGTATTATTTCAAATCACAATGTCGTTTTTAGTTGTTATTTTCTTTTAACAAATAATTTTCTTATATTACTCTAGCCCAGTTGTAACAGGTAAAATACTGATACACAAATTGAATGTAGGTATACTACCTAACATAAAAAAATTATTAGGGAGTAAACCAAGTAAATAAGTATTTTGTAATTGATGGAATTAAAATACTCCACTGTAAAATATTAATATTTTGACTACGGTTTAGAATAGGATGTGCGATATATTCTTTCGATGGTATCGATATCGATAATATTGATATCCATTCGAATGAAGTATCGCAAGCTAAAGTGCAAGGTAAATGTAACATTGTAGAGGGGTAGAGGTAATGGATTTTAACCTATTGGTTATTACATATTGATTAAAAAACAACCAAACACCGGTTTTTTAATAACCGGTTTTTTGACCGGTTATAACCGCCAGGTTAAACCGTAATAAAAAACGGTATAACCGAAAACCGGTGTTTTGTCAAAAACCGCCATCCCTACCTAGAGCCCACGTGCTTCTTGATATTTGCCCATCTCATTTGGGGCTTTCCTTTACTTCCTTTATATTCCCACGGTCTCCAGTTTATAAGAATTTTGTTCCATCGGTCTTCTTTTTGTCTTATATTGTGTCCGCCAAATCTTCATTTCAATTTTGCAACTTCTTGTCTAATATCCCTAACTTTTGTTTTCTCTCTTATCCACTCATTTCTCTTTTTATCCATTAGTCTTATGTGCACATTTGTCTTTCCATTGCTCTTTGCGTTTTTATGATTTTGTCCATGTTTTCTTTTGTAAATGTCCGTTTTGTAAACGTTTTGGATTCATAAGTGAGAACAGGGACTACGCATTGATTGTATACATTGGTCTTAAGCTGTTGTGGATATTTTTTGTTTTTAAAGATGTAGCTTAGTTTGCCAAATACCGCCCATGCCAGTCTAACTCGTCTTTTGATCTCTGCTGTTTGATTTTCCTTGTTAAGTTTTATAATAATTTGACCTAGATATTATATATTGTAGGTATACAATCGGCATCTCTGGGTAATTATAGTGATTCCAAATATTAAATCTTATGCTTATTATCATGCATCCAGTATGTAAGCTGTAAGTATGTAAGTTTTTATTCGTTGTATATATGTAACACATTTCTTTACCTCTAAAAGTGGATAACAAACCTTAACGATGTGAACACTGCAGTGGGTGACATCATTTTAACCTACTAGCTTAATCACTACTTCACTTTGTTCGTTCTTTTGAATAAACTCAATTAATTTACACAATAGAAAACGAGTACGTCAACTGAACTGTTAAAATCTTCTTTCTTAAACATTTTATATGCTCCAACTAACTAATCGCGTTAGTCACATCATTTCAGCTCATAATATATTAAAGATTATTCCTCGGTCACCTCTTTAATCGTTTTTCTTTAGAGTATTTGATTAAATGAAATAAATAATGTGAGTTTAATAAGTTGTTTATTAAAAACCCGCACAGCATCCCAAGTACCGTTAGAGCAATATGTAATGGACACGGAATTTTTAATCGATTTCGTGAATCGTGAATATCACATTAGTGTAACAGCAAATAAAAGTTAATTAAACATCGATTACTTATCTGAGAAGGTATTAACTTCAAACAAGATTATGTCAATAGGCTTTTAAAGATTTAAATATGCTGTTACGCTTTTTGTTAATCCGAAGAAAGGTTTGAATTCTACCAATATCTTTTTTGTTTATCTACGTGTACAATAGAAAATAATGTTCTTATAATTAAGAAAATCCTTGTTAACTTTTCCTACTTCAACAGTTATATTTCTTTAGATAATTCTACGTTGAAATGAATATGTCTCTTTAAAAACATGTTATTTCTAATTGTCTTCCGGAGGGCATTTCTGTCTTTCTCTTACTATTTCTTGTTCGGATTACTTCTTTAAATCTCATACTGCCAATACTCCGCCAATTAAATGGTGGTACCACTGACTGGCAATAATTTAAGAAGAGTGCATTCTTCTCTCAAATATTTGCAAAAAAACTTACTTAAATTTCTGTATTTCGCCAAGTCATATCTGTCATCATCTGAATAGCTCCACCGCATTAAATTTGACTTGAATCGTGACGTGCCAGTTATGAGGCAAAGGGTATCAATAAACAAAGTTCTCCTCCAAAGTTGAAGGTACTACCTGTACAGTTATTTCTGGATTGAGCAATTTTGGTTTTGTTCCAATATGCTGTTGCTAATTTCCTGTTACTGGAATATCCTGTTTCTTTGGTTAGTTATAGTTTTTATCTTTAAAATAATCAAAGTAAAATCTTATTTGACATCTGAATAACCCCACCACATTAAATTTGACTTGAATCGTGATGTAAAAGTTTTGAGGCACGTGGTGGGGAATTAATTAACCAAGTTTTCCTCCAAAGCTGAAGATAATAGCTACACAGATGTCGAACACAGTACAATCCACGGAGCTTTAGTTATTTCTGGATGGCAACTTTGGTTTTGTTCCAGTATGGTGCTGCTAATTGTCATAGTTAATGGAATGTCCTGTTTCTTTGGTTAATCATAGTTTTTTATCTTTATAATAACGAGGCATGAAAAAAACTAAATTAGAGAAAACCTTGGAATAAGTCTTTCTTGGTTTGGTAGTTTCTTTTGATTATTATTGTAATATAAAGAAGCATCATTTGTCAGTAATGTAATAAAATTCATATGGTGTATTCCACGAATATACGACTGTTTTGGATTATCGCGACAACGAATATTTTAGTGTGCAACATAAGAAGTACGAAAGCATTTTGCTCTAATAATTACTCCAATAAACAACAATATAATTTGCAATTTACTTTCGTTCTTCATATTTTGCACAGTAAAATATTCGTTGTCGCGATAATCCAAGAGGGTCGTATATTCGTGGAATGAAGTATAAACAAGGCGGTTTACATAATAGGGCTGAGTTTACATAATAGGTTTCCTCACCGGACATGCGCCAGTTAAGGGTCATCTGAATAAAATGGGACTGTTTCATGGAGACTTGAGCTGCAGACTCTGTATCAGAGAACCTGAAACAGTCAACCATATTTTGCATGACTGTGAGGCATTGGATCGGAGGCGGCAAACACTTTTCGGAGACATCGAAGTGACTCCAAATATATATGGCACCCACCCACTAGACCTGTACAAGCTGGTACAGGGTTCCAGAATTCTGGAATGGGTTTCATAAACGAATGTAAGATGTACAATAAGCCAAGTGGCTGCAGTATAACCGGTTCACAACAGACGGCTTCCAAGGAAAAAAGACTTTTTTGCTCTAGATTGTGCCTTCTACCTATACCTTTAAGGAACGCACTATTTTCGGGGACACCCTGTATATACCACACAACTAACATAACTATTCTCCAGAGTCTAAGAAAAGACAAAGAAACTATTAACACTGTAAAGAACAAAAAATTGGCTTACATCATGCGTAATGATAAATACATACTTCTACAGTTGATTCTGCAAGGCAAGATTGAGGCCAAGAGAGGCCCTGGATGTAGACGTCAGACGTATATCCTGGCTGACCAATCTTAGGAAGTGTACTGCTCTAACGTCAACTGATCTATTTCGAGCTACTGTGAATAGAATAAGATGGGTCAATGTGGTAGCCAACATAGAAAAGATAGGCACCTTTGGAAGAGGAAGGTACATGTGCTCTTTTTATCATTAATGCAAAAAATAATGTAAATCTAGTTTTGCATTTTTGAATTGATTTATGTGCATAAGAACAACAGACCCATTTCCATGTATGTTTTTGTGTTTTACCTACCACTTAACACACAAACATCAAAGAAACTGCTTATAGGCATCTGTCAGGTTTATAACTGATTATACACCTACTTGATCCTATTCGGCATCAACAAAACACGAATTTTTGCGTACGCCTACACGCCGCTCCGCAGTGGCAATATACAATTCAATCCGATCTGGTACAGCATTGAAACGTCGCCTTTGACCACAATATACTTATCTAGGAAGTAGTGCACTTGTTAGAAGCCCCAAGCGACTTGACCATTAAGCCCATCCTACACCCCGAGGCGGCTCGTTCTCTGCTCCCATTTCATATAAAGCGTTCGAAGTACGTTCATCCACACGTTAAAATACCAATTTCGCTATCTGTTCATAGCCACGCCGCTAATTTATCGTTTCTTTATGTAGAAAAAGGTGAACGCGGGATAAAACTTTGACAACAGGATCGGATTTTAATGTAATGACATGTAGAAAATAAAACCATTATTCACAATAAATTTTTAAATTATCGTATTGTTACCATATTTTCCTGCACTCTACTTAGTTTTTACTGTTTCTCTCCAAATATATACCCAATTTTATATTTGCGTCTCTCCTTAATGCCATAAATATTTTAGGGTGTGTTCACACCATTGCTGCTCTATCAATACTAATATTAGATGGAGTGACATGTAAATTTACCTTCCATTTAAACCATTTAATAATTACAATTTTCTTCTTCTCTAGGTGCCGTCTCCGCTTCGAAGGTTGGTAATGATCAGAGCGGTTTTTACTTTTGAGACCGCGTCTTTAAATAATTCGTTGTTACTACATCCAAACCATTCCCTAAGGTTCTTCAGCCAAGAGTTAGGGAACATCCATAAACTACGTCGTAAAAATTTTGGAGTTTTTAAGACCCTCCCCCTTCCGTGGTAAAGCATCGCTTGCAGTTGACCCCCCTCATACCGACGTCGCAATTGCAACTAATGACCCCCCTTTTTAGAGATTTTTTTTTAATTCCATGTTATTCCTAGATTTTTAAAAGTTAGCTCTCAAAGTTTATTTACGAATGTATCCAAATCAGTATTACTATGTAGCTCATTAATATATACCTACTCTCTCAATTCACTGTACAACTAATAATCGTAATTAGCTTTATAGGGACAAAAGACAATACTTTTATTGGAGTTCCTATGCTTTCTTAACTGCATCATATAAATCTTGATACTTATTTTGTTTTGATTTCAATGCCACTTCTTTTATTAAGTATAAATAGGTACAATGTACTAACTAAATAGAAAAGAATATTTTATTTCTATTCATTCTTTTAGAACTTTTTCACACAGAGTATTCAGTAAATAAGTAAACAGTTTAATATTTATTGCTTCCAGACGTTGTTCTGAAAAGAAGCGTTTGTTTAAAGACATAGGACAATGTTTTATTGTTTGTTATTCTGTATAAAACTGCTAGCAATATTATTAAGGCTGTGAGTGATAAAAACGAAATGAAAAATATACGATAAAAGTAATATACAAATTCTTTTTCATTCTAAAATAGGATATATTTTTTATATTCGTGAACTTCAAACGACGTCGGATGTGCACTTATGGCCCCCTCCCCCCTGTCATATACCGTCGTAATAAGCAAAGTCCCCTCTCCCTTTTCAACGACGTAGTTTAGGGATGCTCCCTTACGTCTCCTTCCTTCCTTCCTTCCTTCTCTTTTCCGGATTTTTCCTCTTAAATTAGGATTAGGATTAAAACTTTGCTTGATATGAAAACAGGCATTTACAAGATTTAAGAGAAAGTAAAACTGAAAATCACCGAATTTGAGACTATTAAATCTTATAAAGTTAAAGAAACAAAATTAACACTGAGAAATAAGAAGAGCTTGTAAAGTACAAAATTGTTTCGGGAAAAATTACATTTGGGATACACTAAAAGCAATTATTACTTTTACACTGCCATCCTAAATAACATGCTTGTATCAACACAATACAAATGTCACAAGTTCTTTATCTATGAAGTTCTCCTTCGTCCTGGACTGCGTTTGCCTGCTATTTTCCCATGCATAATATATTTTGTAGCAACCTATATTTGGGACCTCTCATTACATGTCCGAAATATACCATATTCCACGAGCATAAGCCTGTTTTGGATTACTTCGACAACGAATATTTTACTGTGCAAAATAAGAAGAACGAAAATAAATTGCAAATTACATTGTTGTTTATTGGAATAATTATTAGCGCCAGTTACTTTCGTACTTCTTATGTTGCACAGTAAAATATTCGTTGTCGAAGTAATCTAAAACAGGCGTATGTTCATAGAATGGCCCATACTCCAGCTTTCTCTTCTTGATACTTTTTATAATCTCAGTAGTCTTGCTGCGATTACTAGAATTCTGGAGTTTCGAATCTTCTCCACTCAAGAAACTCTTAAAATTTTTCTATAGCGCCACATTTAGAAAGCCTCAAGGCGATTTAGATCGATTTTATTCAGAGTCCAAGACTCGATGCCATAAAGTACGACCGAAAATATGTAGCAGCGAAGTAGGCGGATCCCTAATGCCAATTTTAGATCCCTGTTACATAATCTTTGGTTGGACATCCTTCTAAAAGCGGCTCTGGGCTGCTCTATCCTGGATCTAACTTCACCGTGACTCTTCGTCATGAGTAATGGGTACCTACGGAAAAATTAAAGGAGACAAAACAGGAAAAACAAGAAAAGCAAAGCAAGAACAATGGATAGAAAAAGTAGAAGCTCTTTATTAATGTATTGCAACACTATACTGGAAGGATGGTATTAAATAACATGCTATAATTGCAACTTTTTCTCGACTTTGTTTTATGGCATGGTAGCTTGGACCTTCAATAAGGCATCAATGAAAAAACTGGAATCATTCGAGCTGCGGGTGTACAGAAAAATTTTGAAAATATCGTGGACTGAACACGTCATAAACAAAGAAATTCTGAGAAAGAGGAATAAAGTAATGGAAATCTTAAATACCATCAAAACAAGAAAATTGGAATGTCTCGGGCGTATTACACCTGGTGAGAAATATAACTGGCTCCAATTGATTATGCAGGGAAAGATTCAAAGAAAAAGAAGCATAGAGAGACGTAGAATATGGTGGCTGCGCAACCTGACAGAATGATACGGATGTAAATACATCAAATGAACTTTTCAACACAGCCGTCTCTGGAGTTCGAAAAGCTGTAATGATTGCTGAACTCCGTCGCGGAGATAGTACTTGAAGAAGAAGAAGAAATAATTTCACGTTTATCAAATATTTTTTGGTAACCAACCAGTATTATCATTAAAACAGTATTATCATCTAGTTGGCTGCAAAATTGTTTAGGCATTTAAAATAATATTTATTCTTAATAATGCGGTCCTGCATTTGGACGATATCCGCTAAAGAAGAAAGAAAACTTGGTGAAAGGTTCTTTAATAAAATTTGACTGTAGTTTTGTTGAACTAATCGTTTATCATGCTGTAGCTAGCCGACGCATCTCGGCTTGTTGGAAAGAGGTTATGGTATTAAGGTATCGTATGATAAATTTATTATACTTTTTAATGTTGTTTATAATATTAAAAATAATTAACCTGAGTGATTAATTTTTTATTAGCAAGGTGTTGGTTTACATATCTAGAGTTTTTATACGATTTTTATTCGTGGAATTTGATGGAAGTTGTTGATAATACTGGTAAAAGAGTTAATATTTTAAGTTTATAAGTTTTTTGTGGCACATGTTGAAAATATTTTAATAACCATTTACAACAAAGTGACACAAAGTGTGAATAAGGTCATTATGTCGTTATTTAGTGAAATATGTTAAAAAGCTTAATCCAATAAAGAAAGGTAATATACAGTGTGAGCTTTATACAGGATGTCCAGAAACTCTACCGACAAACGAAGACAGGAGATTCTTTAGATAATTTTAAGGCAATTTAGCTCAATTCACCTAGTCCGAAAATGCTTCCTAAGGGAACTAGAGCTCTTTGAAAATGGCGTCTTGTAATTAGTTTTTCTTAAATAGCTCCAGAAAGCTTCAATTTAGAAAAACGTAAATCGGTACGTATATTTATCTTCCAGAGATAAATCGATTACATCTATTGCGAATTTCGAGTACCGATCATAGGCGTCCGTTTTGGGTAGGGCAACGGTTATTTTATCTCATAACTTTTTTGTCTTTAACTTTTAAGCATTTTTGACACTGGATTATTAAATTGTGAGGTATTCTAGTGCTAAAAGTTAGTCTTGCTTTAAGTCGGTAGGACACACGGTTTTCTAGAAAAATCGATTTGAAAATTTTTCGTTTTTTGAATTTGAATAAAAAATTGAAAAAAAAATTTAAACAAAAAGGGTGTATTTTACCAACTTAAAGCAAGAACAACTTTTAGTACTAGAATACCTTATAACTTAAAAATTAAGAGTCAAAAATGCTTATAAATTAAAGACAAAAATGTTATGCGATAAAATAACCGTTGACCTACCCAAAACGGACGCCCATGATCGGTACTCGAAATTCGCAATTAATTAAATTGATTCACCTCTGAAATATAAATAAACGTACCAGTTTTCGGATTTCTCAATAGTTTTTTTTTTATTTTTTTTTTGGAAGTTCAAAAAAAGAAAAATTTTCAAAGCGATTTTTCTAGAAAACGGTGTATCCTATGGACTTAAAACAAGAGTACCTTTTAGTTGTAGAATACCTCACAATTTAATAATCCAGAGTAAAAAATGCTTAAGAATTGAAGATAAAAAAGTTATGCGATAAAATAACTGTTGTCCTACCCAAAACAACCATGTGTACCAATTTTCGTTTTTCTCAATACAAAACGTTCTGGAGTTATTTAAGAAAAACTAATTACAAGACGCCATCTTCAAAGAGTTCTAGCTCCCTTAGGAATCATTTTCGGACTAGGTGAATTGGGTTAAAATATCTTAAAATTAACTGAGGAATCTCCTGTCTTCGTTTGTCGGTAGAGTTTCTGGACACCCTGTATATGATTTTAGGTTTTTGGATCATTCGGAACAAAAAAAGGTTTTCAGTAGCTTTTCTCTAACGTTGATTGTTTTCGAGTAATAAACAATTTAATACTGAAAATAAAAATAAAAATGACGAATTTTAAGGCTGAAATAACATAAGTATTTTTTTGAAGTTACCAAGTACCTAAATTCAATATTCAACCTGATTCTATCAGACCCGGATAAGTAACAAAAATACAACATTTTTTTGTTTTTTAGTTGCAGCCTGATCGTCCGTCCTCTTCCTCTCATAATCGCATCATTAACAATTAAAAAACAATGAATAAAACCTGCTAAAAATTCTGATCGGGATCTGATAGAATAATGTTTGATCTTGAATAATTAGGGCTTTTCGTAATAAAAAAAAATTTTATTTGTGTTTTTGATCCTTGAAAGTCGTCATTTCTCGTTTTTTTTTTTCAATTTTAAATCGTTTATAACTCGAAAACGATCAACTTTAGAGAAAAATTACTATAGACCTTTTTTTATTCCAAATTATCCAAAAAACCTAAAATCCTATCTGTCCTGGCCAAAAAACCAATTGATTTTTATAATTTCTTAAAAAAATTATTGAAATAAATGTAGCAATAATTCCGAATTTATGGCATTTAGGGAACACTACATGAGAAATAATTATTATTTCTTAAGGACTTCAAACCGCAAAAATATACAGGGTGTTTCATTTGAAATAAGCAAGTTCATTAGATTTCCAGAAAACCGAAAGATCTAACAATGATGACAATGACCATCATAATATCGGCCGCATTAGAAGACCCTTACCCACCACGATCTAAAAAAATCGTGCAAGCCGTTTCCGAGATAATTGAGGCGTTCCAAATATAAAACTCACTCTGTATTGTTGATTACAGCCAATGTTATATTAAAACAGCATCTCATGATTAATATGTACAAAATAAAATTTATGGCCGTTAGTAAAAGAAGCATCAAGAAATTTAAATCCAAGATAACCGTATAGAGAAAGTAGATGAATTTATCTACTACCCAGGGTCACTATAAAATAAGTAAATCAGTAAATAATAAAGATACCTACATAGGTCAACAAAAAAAAATTTTAGTCTGTTTTTTAGTACCTAAATATTTTCTGTTTTTGTACATCGAAAACTAAGCAGAAACTCCATAAATAATAAATAAAGTTTGCTTTTGTACCTTTATTAATAAAAATAAATATACGGTGTTTTGTCAGATCTTTTGTGGTGCTTTTGCATTTAAGATGCAAAAGATGGGTGAGGGGGACTCTAGTGTGAGCTGGTAGTGGCAGACTAACATGGTAGTGCGCGTAAGCATTGCAAAGGAATAACGTATTTTATGTGTCGCGAGGTCTAAAAATGTTTTCCAAAAAGTGTAAAAATGACATGGATTCTTTTTGTTATCTTTGTGGCGAATTCATTAAAGTAAGAGCCAAAAAATATTGTTTGACAGCTCTACAAGAAATTTAAAAGCAGTTCTTCTTTACACTGGGAACTTTCTGGTGGGAATGCAAGGCGGATACACTAAATATCCTTGTTACCTTTGCTTATGGTTTAGTAGAGCCGATGCACTTCACTACCAGCAGCAGTCATGGTCTTATCGGAGCAAGTTTGAAATGTGGAGCCCCATTACGTTTTAAGGTCTCCATGGCACATAAAATTAAGGCTCATGAGCAGTTCGTAAAGGGTCGTCGTCAAGATTCTGAGGCCTTTGAATGTTTACAATCATTTTTCCCGAAACTGTTAGAGGCTTAAATTTACAAAGAGCTAATTTTCTAATATACTTGAGAGCTTCAAAGACATGGGTTGCAGAATGGGTCTCTTAAAGTACATATGCTACATGCTCACTTAGATCAGTTTAAAGACAAATTGGGTGCATATTTAGAAAAGCAAGGAGAACGCTTTCACCAAGATGTAATGAACTTCAAACAACGGTATCAAGGACAATGTAATGAGAACACGATGGGTGACTACGTTTGGGGGCTCATACGAGACAGTTCTTGTTGTTTACACAAAATAAATATCAAAACTGTTCATTTTTTAAAAGTTTTTTTTTTGTCTTTTTGGGTTTTATACAGTATGTTGTAAATGAAAGGAATAAATTCGGTCGAATAAAAGGGGTCGTGTGCTAGCTCTTTCAAAAGGTTATTCAATTCTCTATTCAGTAATATAATTATTAACATTATTTTTATACAGGATGGCCAAAAGAATGTTTTTTGAAATAAATAAATTTACAAAAAAAATAATAATGTAGGTATGTAATTTATTTAATTCAAAAGATATTTTACTGCTGTCAGAAAACAGAAAAAATGTTTATTTTACAAATAAACATTGCTTTCTGCTTAAATTAAATGTTCAAACTTCCAAGAGACGGGTGGGTGGCAGGAGCTGGTTTGAACATTGAATTTAAGCAATGTTTATTTTTCAAATAAACATTTTTTCTGTTTGTCTGATAGCAGTAAAATATATTTTGGGCTAAATAAATTACTTACATTCTTCTTTTTGGGTCAATTAATTTAATTAAAAAACATTTTTTGGATACCCTGTATAAATAATTATGTTAATGTTTATATTACTGAATTGCATATCCTTTGCCATCCTTTGTATTTGCCAAATTTAGGCCACACACAGTGCAAGAATGTGTATAAGGTTGCGTTCGGTCACAACGAAATTATTATAATATTAACAATATTTTGAACCGTCAGTATTTTTATTTTATCATTTATTGTTTAAAAAACAATAAAGTTGAAAAGATGTCCTCAGTTGTGGAGAAAGTAGTAATAGTAATAATAAAGATGTTTCATTCAGTCAATAGTTTGCGCACTGTCAGAAATAATAACGTGTGGCCTTACTTTTACGCACTTTCTTACTATAGCAAATGTATTATATTTTTCAAAATTTTGGAATCTGCTTAAATCGTAAAACAATTTTAACTTTTGTTTTTAATACAGATTTTAATCCTCTACAAATAGTTTCTGATGACTTTTGATGTAAAATAATTAGGGAAGCAGGAATTAAACAATTTAGAATTTTACATTGAGTTTCCTATGGCCCGTTTTCCAATTCACCATATATGCCAAAATATCATAATTTAAAAATGAATATCGACCTGTTTCGGTATGTCAGTTTACGAAATAACGAATTTATTCCTTTCCTTTGCACCATACTGTATTTGCCTTTGTATATGTCTTTATAATAATTTAAGTTAATAAAAATATTATGTAATTATGTAATTCAAAATTTGTTTACTTTTAATTATAATTTAAATTAATAAATTGAGCATTTCATAAAATTTTAAATTTCGTTCTGGTAAGTAGCGTTCGTTCTACAAAGCAAACTTTATCAGGTAAAAATATTTTTTCTTTCTTTAGTTAGGCGTAAGTAATCAAAATCAGAGGTACCGAACTCAGACTCAAAATTCATGTTGACCTGTGTAATATTAAAGAATATTAGCATCCAACAGATGTTAATGGTATTAATGTAATGTTGGTAACAATATAATTAAAAAACTGCAATTGGTCTTAATTGAAAACAAAATAAAAATTTACAATGCTGTTATATAACGCAAAAAATGGTGAATGCGCATCCGTCCACCGGCCGCAGCCCATAGGCTCTTAACACAAAAACAATTTCATAACCTCTCTTTGGTCGTTTCAAAAGTCTGCTTCTTTTCAATCCAAAAGGCTCATAAAACCTGGCATTTTCTTTGACTTTACCGTAAATTGAGAACTTAAAATTTAACGATCAGCCGCTGGGTATAAAAAATAGATTGCAATTCTCATTGAAATTAAAGACGGAAGACTTTTGCATCGCGGTGTTTAATTGATTTACTTGCAAACGGCAGTAAACCATGTTAATTAGTCCTTCGAAAAAAAGCTGAATCGTTAACCAATAATTTTAGAGTGTATTAAAGAGAATCGTTAAGGTCTGCTCAAAAATACCATTTAATTATTATTTAAGTGGGCTTATACACCAGTCGGAGAGTCTCAGAAGGGTAAGGCTTGGACGTCAGTACTAGCTACAGCATTTTAATAAAATTGAACTAGACTAATTTGGGATTATTATTTTTGTCTTTATATTCCTTTCCATTTTTCTATCAGCCATTCCTAGTTCCTTCCTACAATGATTAACATTTGTTTACATTTATTCTTTCTATTGTTGGTTTTTATGAGCCTTCTTAAGCCTTTTGAGCCTTTTTGCGTTAGTTTTTATCAGCCTGTAGAGTTTATGACTCTATTTTCTTTTTGGTAAAATGTAATAATTTTTTGATGTTATCAGAAAGGTAAGACGACGTCAGTACTAACTACAGCATTTTAATAAAATTTAACTAGACAATTTAGGAACTATTATTTATTAATTTAGGAATTATTGTTTTTATCTGTATATTCCTTTACATTTTTCTATCCGCCATTCCTAGTTCCTTCGTATAATGATTAACATTTGTTTCTATTGTTGGATTGTTTAGCCTTACTAAGCCTTTTGAGCCTTTTTGCGTTAGTTTTTATCGGCCTTTAGAGTTTATGACTCTAATTCCTTTTTGGTGGAATGTAATAATTTTATTTTATTTATTATATTTTTTATTAGTGTATTTTTTTAGTCTTTTCATATTCGTTGGTATAGTTATATAGAGGGGGGTAAAATTATGGAATAAATTCATTTGTTCAAGAATCAGCGATTTTGGAGACAAATCAAAAAACAGGTGGATTTTTGTTTTTAAATTATGATTTTTTGGCATATATTTCATACTAGTGACGTCATCCATATGGGCGTGATGACGTAATCGATGATTTTTTTAATGAGAATAGGGGTCGTGTGCTAGTTTATTTGAAAGGGTATTTAAGTAGGTATCTATTCAGTAATATAAATATTAACATAATTATTTATACAGGGTGGCCAAAATAAAATATTTTTACTAAATTAATTGATACAAAAAAGTATTTTTTGTAATTTTTATAATTCAAAATACATTTTACTGCTGTAAGTAGACAGAAAAAATTATTAATTTGACAAATAGACATTGCTATTCGCTTAAATTAAATGTTCAAACTGTCATCGACGTTTGTTTGAACTTGAATATTTAATTTAAGCGACAATCAATGTGTATCTGTAAAAAAACATTTTTTTATGTCTTCTGACACCAGTAAAATGTATTTTGAATTAAAGAAATTACAAGATATCAACTTTTTTTTGTCAATTAATTTAATTAACATATTTTTTGGCCACCCTGTACAAATAATTATTAATATTTACATTATTGAATAGAGAATTAAATATCCTTCCAATTGAGCTAGCACATGACCCCTATTCTCATTAAAAAATCATTGATTACGTCATCACGCCCAGATAGATTACGTAAAGGTATAGGTATGTCAAAAAATCATAATTTAAAAATGAAAATTGACATTTTTTAGTGAAAAATGACATCTTTCAGGATTTGCCCCCAAAATCGTCCATTGTTGACAAAATGAGTCTATTCCATAATCTTGCCCCTATACATATTTACTTATATGAAGGTAATAACTCAAGTTTACATTATCTACGCATATTTATTATTTGATTTGAGAACTTTTTATCTCAATACAATTGAAAGCTCAAACATATTAGGCAGTCGACTGGACTATTCCATATAGCCTGAAATAAACAAGCAGTAATAATATTTCCGTGCTGTAGTTCGTTGTAATAGGGTGAGCGCTAATGAAATATTATAGCCCAATAATAAAAATACCGGTACATACTTTGTTCAACTTCCAGATATGTTTTTTTAAGAAGTAAGAATTATTCAGTTTTTAGAAATATATTATATAGGACTATAAATAATAACAGTTTATCACTAGATATAAACAGTTTTGACTGTTTTTATTTGTTTATATCTATACAGTATGTCCCTGTAAATTGGAACCATATGGAAAACTTTTTTATTATTAATTACGAAAAAAAGTTATGCTTCATAAAAAGTTCTGCATATCTAAAATATAAGATTCAACCATCAGATATCAAATTTTATGAATATTATACGATGTATGTCAAAAAATATGAATTCCGCTCAAAAGTAAAGTAGTTTTATTTTTCACAATATTGAAAATTGTTAAAAAAATGTTATAAAAAGTTGTTTGGGATTAAAAACTATATTCTAATATGCAAGTACATCCTTCTAGTAAAAAAAATGTTTTGAAAATTTTTCTTAAATGATGAATAACCAACATTATTTTCACTTATTGCAATTATGATACATAACTCTTTTATTATTAATTCTACGAAAAAAAGGTAATCTTTATAAAATGTTCTGAATGGTCTAAGACCTACAATTCAACCATCTTATATCAAATTATATCAATTTTATACGAGTATATTATATGAAGTTTTAGGAGGATTTTTTATTCTAGAAATATCATCAGTAGTTTAAAATTTAAATTTTAAATTCAAATAAGAAAACCAAAATAAACGCTTATAAGAAAATTTTCACCTATTTTGGTTTGTTGTTATAAATACTTATTTACTTATAATAAAATTGTTTTCTATAACTTCGATTTAGCGCCTTTGAGTAGATTGTCACAATATTGAGCCTTTATCTTAGTTAGTGTCAAATATATGTCAAATATTCCCGACGCACTGTTGCCAAAGTTTCGCATAACTTTCAAAAAAAGGTGTGCTACTATCTCCCGAAGTAATATGGATGACGCGCTGATGTGACCTCTTAAACTATGTAAATCATCATCATCGTAGTATTGGGGCAGGCGCGAATACAGGGGGGTCAACGGGTCCATGGACCCCCCTATTGTATTTAGTCTATAAGTATTTTTTATTATTTTTTTCTGTTAACTCTAAACTTTAAGCCATCAGTACAACACTAAATTACACGACAACCGCTTGCAAAGAATTGAAAAAAGCCATAAAATCTAATAAAACACTCTTCTCTGAAAAATAATCTGCAGGCGCATTTGTTTGGGTACCGGTGGAACCATAAACAACTGAAATATTTTTCTCAATTCAAAGAATAACAAAAATGATATTTTAAAATGCAAATACATTACACTGGGTATAAACCTTATCTCATGAAAAGACACGTTTCAAATTTGCGATACAATAAAGATATAAAAATTTGTATTTTACTAGATAATCCATGCGTACCTACCCATTGATGGTAGAAAGGTTCATCTTTATGGTAAAGAACGACAAGCGAGTTTAATAGTCGTGAATTGTCTATCAATCCTTTTGATACCGTAGGTATCTGGGATTATATAGTGTATTTTATCCTTAGAGTAAGTGTGAGTCGTATGGCTAAATCTGGAAAATATAATATTTAACTCTGCCCCCCCTCCCCTATTATGAATTTCTAGATCCGCGCCTGTTTTGGGGCATTGGAAATGTTTTTTTATTAACATAATTTCCACTATTTTTTGGTGTTTACGTTTTTCTAATAATCGATGATATTTAAAATACAATTTCGAATTATTTCTTGAACATAACTCGAAGCAATATCTAGTAAACTACTTGTGAACACTTCAGTTACAAGAACCGTTTGACGTGATGTGTTTTATATTTTATAAAATCATGCCTTGAAGTTATTTCAGTAAATCATTACGCGGAATATGCGATATACATTTTATTCTTCAGTGAGTGAACAGTTGTTTAATCAATCATTAATCTCCTAGTATATTTTCTCTAATGCTGTTTCAATAATGACGGTATGAATTAGAGATGCATCAAGTCAAACTAGTTTGATTTTACTCAAAAAACTTGACTTGAAAATCAAACTTTTTGTATAAAAAAGTTTGACTTGACTTGATTTCGATATCTTTAGGTTTGACTTGAATTCAAACATCTTCAAACAGTTTGAAAAGTTTGAATATTACGCAACGTGTTTATTTTCAATTTTAAATGAGACCGCCTACGCCTTTATTTGTTCAATGGCGGATCAACGGGGGAGGGGGAGGGGTAGGGAACATTCCCCCCTCTCCTAACAAGGTCAAAAATTTTTTTTTTACAAATTTCAATAAACATAGAAATGTATTGGCTGATACGATATTTAAACCGCAGACAGTCAAATAAAACCCAATAAACGCGCCAGTTGGGATAATTATTAAGAAAGCTTAATGCATATTTATACATTTTTTTTATTTAAACCCAACATTTGTAGCCTGTATCCGAAAAAAATTTAAATTGTAGATATAAAACCATATATACCTGGATCCCGCGTACCTACCAAAAAAAAGTTGATTAATAGCAAGCTAAAAATTTGTTAATAGCTTAACAGTGTCTAGTCAGACACACTTTGATGTATGGGAACACTGGAACAGAATAAGTTTTAATTGTGGAAAATGTTAAAAATTTGGAACGTCAGACTACGTAAACGTTCCATGTATTTTGTCTTAACGGTGCCTAGTCAGACAAACTTTGATGTATGGGAACACTGGAACAGAAGAAGTTTTAATGGTGGAAAAGGTTAAAAATTTGAAACGTTATACTACGTAAACGTTCCATGTATTTTGTCGGACAAAACTTCCAATTCATTTGTTACCATTTCATTAAACTCTCATGCAAAAATCAGACTGGTGTTTATCACCAACTGGGCATTTTAATGAGTGGAACACGAAGAACATGTCAAATGAGAGGAATCATGTTGGTTAGTAATAGCAGTCTGATTTTTGCATGAGATTTTAATGAAAGGGTAACAAATCAATTGGATGTTCTTAACGACAAAATACATGGGACGTTTTCGTAATCTGACGTTCCAAATTTTTAAACTGTTCCACAATTAAAACTTCCCCTGTTCCAGTGTTCCCGTACATCAAAGTTTGTCTGACTAGACACCGTTAAGCTATTAACAAATTTTCAGCTTGCTATTAATAAACTTATTAGTTATTGTAGTTTTTTTATTTGAAGCAATAATAATTTCATATTTTATGACTTTTAATATTTTGATATACTGAATTCGCTCTATCGAGATTCACTTTGACACTTTGACACTGACGTTAGTAATTTCTTTTTTGAAAAGTTCAGTTGTCAGAAGTGACTGGAAATTACTACAAAACCAACTCACCTGCTCATATCCAATATTATGAATAGTAAACAGACATAAAAATAACATAAACCTTACGTCAATCAATAATTATTTATTTGCACCATTATAATGTATTGATAACAAATGAGAAAATTATTTATTGTACAAAATAAAAATATTTTGTAGAAATAAACTACACAAAATTTTATGAGATTAGTAGACACTCCCACTATGTCTAATAATTCTTCTTTTTTTAATGAAAGATTAAGTTGATTTAAGTTGATTTTAGCAGTTAATAGTGTGAGGTAGGAATTTTTGTGTTGTATGTTTCCTATTCCGAATGTGTCAAAAAAATCTCGCGAGAGCGAATGTAGTATACAAAGCCTTATTTAACACAAAAAAAGATTGTTTACTAAATTTATTAAATGGTTTTTCTAACAAGTCTACCATAGAAGTCTAAAGGGGCCAAATTGGCCCTGTGTAAGTTATTATCGTTTTCTGTAAAATTCGATGAGCCTTACTTTCAAATTCCTGTCGGATAGGTAAAATTATAATGATGTACCTATGTTTATTGTAAATGGTTACCCTTATACTGGTACTGATCATCTACGCCAGGGGTCGGCAAACTGCGGCCCGCGGGCCGCATGCGGCCCTTTGAAACTTTTTGCGCGGCCCGTCAATGCACTAATGTAATTTTAGGAAAAAATCAACAAACTTATGAAAAATAATAAATAAAGACAGAAAGACAACAGACGCTTAAGGACAACAGTTGCATGGACCGAAATTCACTAAAATATAAAAAAGTTAATAAGGCAATAAAAAAAAGGATAAAACAAGACATCAGGGACTAAAATACCGAACAAATCGAAAATATTATAGGGAAAATCAAGAGTATGAAAGTGTTAAAAACTCTAAATAGGAAAGACCGATAACAAATACACCTGATAACAGATATAAATGGAATCACTATAAATGACAAAAATAATTTAGTAAATATTATTGAATATTACTATTTATACAGAATTATACTCGTTCAACATAGACAAACCAGAAAACCGCGGTATGGAAATATTAAATGTAAAATCTGAACTACCAAAATTACTAATGAGGATGTTATAAATGCCTTAAAATAGATGAAAGATAAATATAGGTTAAGATCAAAACAGAAGTCCATCGAACAAGCTATGTTAGGATTAAGCTGAAAGGACATGGACGAAAATAAGAACTGGCCATGACAAAGCAATGAAATGTGGACGCGAAACATTATCCATTGGAGACCACACGAGCCCGGTCATACTAAAGCAAAACCACAAAAACGATGTAGACGACGTTAAAGCAAAAATGGGTAGATACTGGCACTAAATAGCACAAAACAGAGAGAAGTGAAGAACTCATGGGGAGACCTTTGTCCAGGGATGGATGCAAACAGACCGAAGAAGAAGACTATTTAAGCTACATTTGAATATGCGGCCCGCGTAAAAATTTTTATTTTGAACATGGCCCGCCATCCGAAAAAGTTTGCCGACCCCTGATCTACGTAATAAAGATAAAATTGTTGGTGAACACAAGTGAACACAAAGATACAATTGTTGGTGTAGAGGACCAAATGACGCGTCTTTATACTACAAAAGTAACTTGAAGACGATGGCCTATGTACATGTTTTATAATACTCTTGACTTGGAAGCAATAAATGCGTGGATTATTTATAAAGAAATAGCTGGAAGTATACTCAGTCTTCTTCGAAGTTTATTCTTCGGATGTGTGAAGAATTATGGGCCCCATACCTTGCCTCCCGAAATCTGGAACTACGCCTAGCAACACCAGGTCTACCAACAACTAATTACTGTTACTATCCAAAAACAAAAAAAATTTCAGTTGAAAATATTTTGTAAAGGAAATCATACTTCCAATCATTGTCACGGCTGTAACAAGGCAATGTGTGGCAAATATCAAAAACTGCAAAATGTATGGTGTTCCGAATGTTTTTGATAGGCAGCGAATGTGTTAAACAATGAAAGTAAAAAATAAAATCAGATTCTATCGTCTAGAGCAGATTTAATTTCTTTAAACTGAGTTTTAATTGAGAACGTGGGGCCAAAATGAATCCTTCGGGCTTTCTAGGTAGGCATGCTACGCCAGACTTTCTAGTGTTAAAGAAATACCAACGAATATGCAGCAATAAAACTTTTGTATTGTGGTACATATTTTCGAGTGAACTAGCAGCTTGGTACCACATGATTTTTCGCCCTAAGATAAATAAATGCCTTTTTTAATAAAAGAAAGTCATAAAAATTCCAAATCATTTTATTTTGAGCTGTCCATTGAAAAACCAAATAGTCTTATTTTATTGTAACCTTTAAAGGCATAGGCGTAACATGTCGCTTATCAAAATGTTCAATGTGTTTTAAATGTATTATTTTTTTCAAATCCTGAGAAAACTAATAAGAATTTAAAAAAAAAATTAAACGCAGCATGAAAGATTACATTATTTCTAAGGGACGAACATCCCTGGAAACTTCTATGTTTATTTTAAGGCTATGGGTACATAATTCGCAAATATTTGACTGCTATTCCTACCTTTTCTGTCTTTACATGACAAATTACGTGTAGTAAAATTCACACTGGTATGGATATGTACATATTACTAGAATGTCATTCTACTTGACAATGTCATAACTAGCTTAAAGAGATGGCTTTTGAATCTTCTTGGATAACTGTTATTTTTTTGTATAATTGCCAATTATTAATTCAGTTAATAAATGTGATAATTTTTTCACTATCTATGTATTCAGTGATTGTAATAATATGTACCTACAAAAAAACTACTACTCAATCGAGAAAAAGCAAAAGTGTTAAAGTGATTTTTTAATAATATATTGTTACTATGGAACGCTTAAAATTTTGAACATCTTTAAAAACAAAATACTTGGATCACAGAGTATATTTATCTTAATGTATTCTCTGTTTCTATCTTTGATATCAAGAGATGGCTTTTGAATCTTCTTGGATAATTGTTATTTTTTTGTATAATTGCCAATTATTAATTCAGTTAATAAATGTGATAATTTTTTCACTATCTATGTATTCAGTGATTGTAATAATATGTACCTACAAAAAAACTAATACTCAATCGAGAAAAAGCAAAAGTGTTAAAGTGGTTTTTTAATAATATATTGTTACTATGGAACGCTTACAATTTTGAACATCTTTAAAAACAAAATACTTGGATTACAGAATATATCTTAATGTATTCTGTGCTTCTATCTTCCATAAATAATACACAATAAATAACTTTTTTTAAAGTTCACCTCTTAAATCAATTATTTATCAAATACACTATATATCAATATTATTTCATCAACAACTAAAAATATTCCCGATTCATGTCATATAATTATTTAAAATTGTCACTGATTGTCAGTGTCTGACTGACAATATTCTATTCGACTAAGGGCCGGTACTTTATGTCTCCGTTAACAGCCGGTTAGTTAACCGAGGTTTAATCGGGACAGAAATATATGCAAAACATAGACATAAACGCAATTATACTTATTATTATATTCATAAATAATTATAATAATAATTATAATTGCTTTTATTACAACGCAAGAGGCCCTATGGGGTACTTTTCTGTCCCGATTAAACCCCGGTTAGCTAACCGAGGTTTAACCGGGACATAAAGTACCGGCCCTAAGTGCGTTGTATGACAAAGATATATTTGGAAAATATTACCACGGACATTGTGTTCATTTTTTTCGAATCCTGAAAAAACCAATAAATATTTTTGAAATATCTAAACGCAGAATGAAAAACTAAATTATTACCGAGGGCTGAAAGTCCCGTAGAATAAATAAAAAGTTTATTTTGAATGAGATATTTGAAGTTAAAAATAACACTAAATTTTCTCTTAGTTTTTTCACCCCTGTAACTTATTAAAATAAACAATATATAAGTTCTCAGGGACTTTCGGCCCTCGCTAATAACGTAATATTTCATTCTGCATTTAATTTTTTTAAAAATACTTATTAGTTTTCTCAGGATTCGAAAAAAATTAATCCCCATTTGAATAGCATTGCAGCCGAAAAAACGTACCGATCCTCTTAATAAGTTACAGAGGTGAACATAAAAAGGAAAATTTAGTGTTATTATTAATTGCAAATATTTCATTCAAAAGAAACTTTTTATTTATTCTAAAAGACTTTCGGCTCTCGGTAATAACGCAATCTTTCATTCTGCGTTTAAATTTTTCAGAAATACTTATTAGTTTTCTCAGGATTCGAAAAAAATAAATATCTACATTTAAAAGTTTTAAATTAAAACACATTGAAAATTTTGACTTTTATGTGGCACCCATTGTATTATTAATTTTCTTGTCTTAATTGGCAACTAACATGTCTATCTCGGCAAAAAAGTGTATCTACTAAATAAATTATTTTTCAAACTCTTTCAAGTTAGTTTGACAAACAGTTTGAATTTTCAAACCTGTACGATTCACCAGTTTGACTTGACTTGAAATATTTGTCAGAAGGATTGACTTGAGTTTGACTTGAAATTAAGTCAAACTCAAGTCAAGTTCAAACATTCAAGTCAAACTTGTGCAACTCTAGTATGAATATAAATATTACAATATTGTAGAAATAAAAACATAAAAAATGTTCCAAGAAGCTCACAGAAGCTATTATTCTTGGATCCCGCGTACCAAAAAAAATTTATTAATAGCAAGCTTAAAATTTGTTCATAGCTTAACGATGTCTAGTCGGACAATGGATGTATGGGAACACTGGTACAGGGGAAGTTTTAATAATTGTGGAACGTGATTTTAATTGTGAAACGTGTCATCCTGACAATTTTATGATTGTGAAAACTAGCAAGTGAAAAAATGTATGTCCGACAAATATGTTATTTTAATAAATCCGATAAGTAGAATATGTCAAATAGTCTGATTTTTGGATGAGAGCTTAATGAAAGGGTAACAAATCAATTGGAAGTTCTGTCCAACTAAATACATGGGACGTCTTAGTAGTCTGACGTTCGAAACAGTGGCTTACTGAGCATGGTTCCGCGGGTTCAGCGGAACCAGGGCCCGGGTCCCGCAGGGGCCCGCTCTTACCCGATTTTTGTCCTATCTAGAGATTTTCATGTTTACAGTTTTTTTTTCACATACTATCCTAGAGTAGTAATACGCAGGTATAAAAATCATACCGGATGTATTCTTATTCATATCTCAGGGACAAGTGAAACATGTACGACGTTATCTTGGCTGACAGTGAAAGTGAAGAAGAACGCGTGTATTGCAAACGCTGTAAAATGTTTTGTAATTTATCAATTTTATCGCTGTAAAGCAGATTTTTCTTTTTCAAGTATGTAAGATGTAAGTTGACTTGAGATTGATTAACAATGGGTGCATAAAATTTGTTAATAAATAAACAGTAAAAATATGTATGTATAGTTAAAATAATCAAAATTTTGTACAGATATATTCAAAAAGTACATAATTCTGTGACCGTTCTACATAACAGGAATATGTATTGGCGGTTTTACGTAAGTGAAAGGTTCTGAACGTTGTACTTCAAACTGAAAATATATGCGTAATCGCAATTTTAAGGGTTTCTTATAATATAACATTTCAAAAAAATATGCGTTTAAAATAAAAATTCTGAATTTATTTACAACATACTGGATCCGTCATTTATTTTCAAAAAAATGTCAGATTTGTAATAAGCGACCTTAAATTACTGAATTTTTAAAAAATATTGCGTTTTCATTGATATTCTAAATATTTTCGTCCATTTTGGATCCACCATTTTGTTTAAAAGAAATGTCAGATTGTTAATCAGCGATGCCAAAAACCCTTAATTACGAAGGTAAATCCGAAGTGTATAAACCATATAGATACGCTTTTAAAGGTTCAAGACCACGTTTTCGGCATTTGGAACCACAGTGCGTCGATGCATGTGCCACTAAAAAGTGACGGTATAATACTCATATGTAGAGCTCGGGAAATATGCACTTAAAAAACCCTAAAATATGCATGCAAATATGCACTTAAAAAACCCTAAAATATGCATGCAAATATGCACAAAAAAACAGTTGAAATATGCAATTAAATATGCTTTTATGCATTTAATGCATATAAATAAACAACACGGTAATCCTTGTTTTGAAGTTATTTAATTATTTATTTGATGCCAATCGACTGTCGAGGCATTTAAGCTAAATAAATAAAAATATTTATTTTATTCTAAAGTCATAAAAAATATTTATTGAAATTTCTATAACCTACATCATTATATTCAATTATTCTTTATATTTATCATCATTATTTATTATTTATTATTACAATTATAATTAAAACTGTACATTGTTAAACGTTTTTCTAAATTTTCTACAGAAAAACATCCGTAGGTATATCTTATTGTCATTGTTTAAGCATACACGGAAAAACTTATTTCTACTTCACACGAAGTTAAAGAAGCAAACTTAAAATATTGTTTAATTGAGGGTTCTACCTATAAAATTAAATTATCTTCACATTTCCCCATCTTAATAATTTTTTTAATTATTTTGTGATATTTCTCATTTTTCTTTAACGCCGTGCAGAATTTTTGATACACTTTATTGGTTTCACCAAGGTGTTTAATTATTTCATTTAATGAATTGATAATTTCAATACTTTGGTCTAAAAAAATGTTTCGCTTTTCTAATTTAGCAATTGGCTAAGCAATATTTACAAAATTGGTTTGGATATGTGTCAAATTACTTTTTGATAACGGTTTTTTTAAAACATCCACACATTTTTCATAGCACCTGAGTTACGTCTACATCGAAACTACAAATGACGTCTCTAATTCCCTCAAAATATCGGTTATGAAATTTCCAGAATTTAACCATGTTCTCCATCTAGTTATCACAGGTTTAGGTGGTAAAGGCACATTAGGTAAACGATCTTTATACACCTACACTCGCAGAAGGGCTTTTAAAAATATGATTTTATTTTTGATAGAAGGGTATTAACCATTGGAAATTCCATCCTTACAGTTTGTAGCCTCCTGCTACTCTATTTGTAGCAGAAGCGTGCTCTAGACAAGTAACAAATTTGAAAAAATATTTTTAAATGTTGTCCACTTTTGGTCATATGGCGCAGCATCACTTAACAATAACAAAATGTTTTCACTAACAAAATGTGACTACATATTGTAGAGTCTCCTTTGTCTCCTTTATTCGTCGCCTTATAAATTGTAAAAGACAGATATTAAGGATATTACCAGAAAGTGGTTCCACGAGTATTTTCAGATTTATTGTTTAGATCTGAGACCTCTCATTTCTCTTTAAAATGCATCTATACAAAAAAGTCTAAAAATATGCAATTTTAATAAATACATATGCACTTACAAAATTTATCCAAAATATGCAAATATGCACTTAATATGCATATTTCATATTTCCCGAGCTCTACTCATATGTTTTCTACTATTAATTAGACTACTGTTTTCTACAAGTAGACTCTTATGCTGCCCAAAATGCCTAGCAAATTTTACCTATCCCGGCTCATTGTCTACAGGTTTTGCACATGGAAGATTCAACTTTTTTCATACCGTACGTAATATTTTTAAATATTTTTTTGGTTCTGTTAATTTTTAGTTATTGAATTATGACACATTATCTAATTCCATAAGGTACATAAGGTGCAACGAAGTTCACCGGGTCAGCTATATAGTATTAAATTTGATATAATCTCTTCTCGCCTTGATGTGTCTTCTTTAAGAATTATATTTTTTTCGTTTTATAGTTACTCATAGAGAGAATATTCTAAACATTATAATATTTATATAGTCTTATAAAGACTTCTGTAATAAAATAACATCAGTTTATCGAGTAACATACTCTAGGAATGTTCTATAATTTATTACTGCTCTATTACGAAACCCAATAATTTATAGTAACTAATAAAAATGTCACCACTAGATTGAAACATTTTTATAAGAGTGTTGTAGAGTGCGACGTAAAGAACTGACATGCAACTTCGAAGTGAACCTTAAAAATAGATCATTATGGTTGACTTCGAATCCAAGGATAAATGTTAATCGACAAATCTGATTGAAACAAGTGTAGGAAACCACAGAAAGTGACTATTAAGTAGACTACGTTTACACAATTAAATGCATATATTAAAAATCTTTGTACTAAATCTACTACACAACTATTATAAGTATAGCAAATATTGCATGAAATAGCATTTTAAAAGAAAAATTTGCATAAGACATCTGAAAACAATATCCAAAACTATTATCGCACAAAGTGAAGACTCCTTGTTTTATCTCCGTTTTAGGCATATGCCTCTTTAGGGTACGGAATCTCCCTTTCGGAAGCGTAGGGGTGTCATTTTAGAGTAATGCAGGTGGAGAAGCAAATCTGCTAATAGAGCGGGGGTTTTAGCAGGTGGTTGAGTTTGTTTATTAGTACAGAAGCTAAGTACCCCTTTATGCAGACGACACTGCAATTGTTGCAAAACACATGACCCTGGATATAGCTGTAAGAAATCTACAGACGACATTGGATGCAATAGAAGAATCTAGTATTCAATGGAAAATACCAATCAATCCAGAATAGACCCAGGTGGTTATCTTCAAAAAGAGAAGAAATAACCCAGAAGAACAGCTAACGTTACAAGACAAACCCATCAAATGGCAAAACGAATCTTAATATCAAGGAGTCACAATGGACCAAGGTCTAATATTCACATCACTTTTCAACGCAACAGTCCAGAAAAAGCAGCGGCCAGAGCGGCAATAAGAAGACTCACGGGAAGAAGAAGCAAATTAGCCATGAGAACAAAATTAAGACTGATAAATAGCATCATGCTGCCAATAATTACATACGCATCTCTTGCATGGGGTCACAGAAGTCAAAGTAACAAAAAGAAGATCCAAGCGATACAACAACTGCCTCATAGAAGCTGCAAACGTGCCCAGATACGTCGCCGAACGGTTCTTATTCAGAGACCTAAAACAAATAAGAGTACTGGATATATGGAGGAAAAATCCAGAACACAATTTTCTGAGCTAAAATTTCACCAAAACCGGATCATGCAAGAGATATTAAGGTATGATGTGTAAATAGATGGAAACACAAATGACCCAAACAGAAAATATTAGTAAATAAATAATAAAGGCTAGAGCTCTATCAAAAGAAGACAACGCACGGGGTGGGGGGAATTGGATGGTATGGAGCATGAGTTAATCCTCCTCGCCCCAATAAATTGTATCAGTGAGCAAGCCTCTCAGGCTGGGTTAATCATTATTGCTTGCTTGCTTGCTTGCTTGCTTGCCAGCGAAGGAACCACGATGTTACCAGCTTACCTGGAAATAACTCTTGGATGGTTTCAGGAAGTTCGTTTTTGGCCAATTGTAGAAGATTGGCTGGAGGGAATGGAACTTTTTTTCTGGGTTTCCTGGTAAGTATGTTCTCAAACCTATTGCAAGGCGTTTTAAGGGCATCTTTAGCTCTGGTGTTTGAGTCATTTATGGTACGTAATACATACTTGCTGCCAAGAGAATGAATTCTCTCCTGTAAAGGGGGGATTTTAGCGAGTGGATCTTTCCTAGCGAATGCAAAAAATTGTAGGCTTTCAATTGATGTGATACGAAAAGCTCCTGTAGCTATTCATAATGCTGTATTTTGTATAATTTCGAGCTGAGAATGTATTTCCTCTTTGCAAGAGAGTCAAAAATTGACCCATAATCAAGATTTGAACTTATAAGTTATTTCCTGTGATTTTTTCGTGAAATATTTTGCACTCTTTATAGAATTTTATTTTCTGAACTACGTGGTATTCTTATATTCTGTAGTAGTATTGCTATTTATCGCCGACGCTGCTGAATATGTGACATGTTTTCATAATTATTCTGCTATCAAAATAATTGGCCGATTCTAGTTCGTGAGATATTATTATTAGTCGAACCTTGTAAACGTAGCCTAAGACTTATTTCCGTAAATAGCTACTGCACCGGTGATTAATTCGCTTGTAATTTCCCTCGCAATTACTAATTGCATGTTTCTTTGCAACTATCAAGAAATGCAAATAAAAAGAACACAAGTCAGAAATTACTGCTGCGGCACATTCCATCGGAGTGGCATATCATAATATATAATTATATTATCATCAGCATCACAAAGCAGCAAGCTCACGAAAAAATCGTTCGACTTCCTATGAATTTTGTCATGCTAGGTCTCATAACTGGCTAACGCTGGCGTCGATATGACGATCATGACCGTAGATCATTTATTTTTTTAAATACAATAAAAAATATAACAGAGACGTACAAATAAATGGCTTTTATAGGCCAGGGTAATAAGACAAAAATATACCCTGTTCGTGACACTTCAGCAGCCAGGGTACTGAAGCGTTTTTTCTACAAGTAATAACTATAGGAACAAATTGTAACTATTTCCTGCGTAGGATCTGGCGGCCATTTTTATTTATAAACAAATAATTGTCAAAAAATGGCATTTTCCCTTTATTTTCAAATCAATGGAAAACAGTGAAACTTATGATTTTTTTAGTACAAATATCTTTGAGATTATGGAAAAAGCTTTAAAATGACATATTACAAAGTTTGATATACTCATTTATTGTTAATATAATTGCGAAAAAAAGTCTGAATTGCAAAAAAAATTATTTTCGCAATAACTGTTGTAAAAATTAGTGTACAGCTTTGAATTTTTGTCATATAAGGGTTCTTTCGTGCTTAATATGTGATAAAAATTTTAAAGCGATGCATTCAATTGTTTAAATTTTATTCGAATTGTTTATCCCAGAGAGCATTTTTTTTTGCAATAACATAAGTCAGACAAAAATGACGTTAGAACCATTCCACAGGTGTCAAATGGAAGAGCATGAGCTATATTTTCAACTTGGTTTAAAACAAGCGAATAAAAAATGCATTTATTGGTAATAAATAATTATGAAAAAGTATCGTAAATCTTTCCTTATAAACTTTTTGGATAACTTTTTCCAAAAAAATTAACTTTTTTACCCTGTTTTAAGTGCCCAACTACTAAGTAATGTTATCTATATCATAATTGATAAAAAATTGTAATAAATATGTATAATTTCTTATATAACAAAATAAAAAGTTTATAAGGAAAGATTTACGATACTTTTGCATAATTATTTATTACTAATAAACGCATTTTTTATTCGCATTTTTTAAACCAAATTGAAAATATAGCTCATGCTCTTTCATTTGACACCTGTGGAATGGTTCTAACGTCATGTTTTTCTGACTTATGTTATTGCAAAAAAATGCTCTCTGGGATAAACAATTTGAATAAAATTTAAACAATTGAATGAATCGCTTTGAAATTTTTATCACATATTAAGCACCGAAGAACCCTTAAATGACAAAATTTTCAGAGCTGTACACTAATTTTTACAATAGATACTGCGAAATTATTCTTTTTTGCAATTCCGACCTTTTTTCGCAATTATATTAACAATAAATGAGTAAGTATATCAGACTTTTTAAAACGTCATTTTAAAGCTTTTCCCATAATCTCAAAGATACTTGTACTAAAAAACCATAGGTTTCACTGTTTTCCATGGATTTGAAAAAAAAAAGGGAAAAATGTCATTTTTTGACACTTAATTGTTTATACATAAAAATGGCCGCCATATCCTACGCAGGAAATAGTTACAATTTGCTCTTATAAGTATTACTTGTCGAAAAAACGCTTTAGTGCCCTGGCTGCTCGAGTGTCATGGGAAAAACCTTATTACCCTGGACTATTATAGATCTTAGGAAGACATACGACAGCGTGCCAAGGAAAAAACTAAACAAAGCAATGACAATGAATAGGAATACCAGCTAATCTAACACAAGTAATCAAAAACATATACAGGGAAAATAAAGTACATATACATAAAGGTCGGAAACAAGATAGTTGCCAACTTCAAAACAACAAACGGACTACTACAGGAATGCCCACGAAAACTAAAACAGGGATACAGAAAGGTAGACTGCGGAAATAAGTATGAAGACAACGAAATACTTAGCAATATCGGAAGAATACGTCAAAAATTTGGAACTAGAAGAACACGTAGAAATAAAAAAAATTGTTACTTAGTTAATCTTGTTACTTAGTAAAGTCGACTTCATTGTCCTTTCAATAGTTTGAAAAAGATTCGTTAGGTACATACATTTTGTACACTGTTTTTGCCCAAGGTTTAATATGGTGACGTTCTTTTTTCTGAACTTACCACTAATCTTTTTCTTCTTCCTAGATGAAGATTGAAGATGTTCCTTCCTAGCTTCGTTAACAAAGTTTTCTTCTTGCGTTCAACGTCTCCTGTGGAATCTTTTAAACTGTGGTAAGTATTTTTTGTTTTTTAATATACTTAGTTTTCCAGATGTTACTAAAGCGAATTTGATTTGCGTTTTTATTTTTACTCTCTGCTAATTTGATTTTCTTTGATAATCTATTTCTTACTGAGATTTGTCCTCATAACCCTTTTTTTCTTCGCTACTGAATTCTCCAAGCATTAGTGTTAGAATTGATTTCTTCTTCTTCTTCTTCTACGGCACTACAGCCCAAATTGAGCCTTGGCCTCCTTTATTTTTTGCCTCCACCCTTGCCTGTCTGTGGCTGCTCTTCTCCATACACGGACTCCTAAAAGGGCTTGTGCGTCGCTGTTTACTGTGTCTTCCCAGCGCTTTCGTGGCTTCCCAACCGGTCTCTTTCCTTGCATTCTAGCATTCAGTGCTCGTTTTGGTAGCCTATCCTCTCCCATTCTTATTCAGAATTGATTTAGCTATTAGAATTATGTCAACAGGATGATTCAGATATTCTTTATTTACTTTAATAGGTACTTCGTTCCAGTGGCGGCCCGTGAGGTAGTGCCATAGAGCCATGCCACTACCTTGCTAACTATGCAGAAACATATTTTTTATCTTCAAAACTTTTTAATTCCTGTTAACTTTTTTTGTGTGTATTTCTTTTGATCTTCATAAATTATATAAAATATGGCAACTATGGGCTTAATACAATCCCTGCCAACAGCGGAGAGTATTCGACAGGAGAATCTCCTTCGTGCCGAAGTCAGTACTGGCACGACTAAAGAGAGAAAGATTTTACGAGCATTCTATGTAAGTGACAGAGAAAGAGCTATATTGGACTATTAGTATACCCTAAAATTAGAATCTCTGTGCCAGGCACGAGGGTATGATGCCAGGTCTATTTATTTTGAGTTCCTTTACGTGCTGGTTTGTCGCTTTTATTATGTATATTTTCTGTTAAAAAGTTTTTGTATTTTGATAATATTTTGATTATTTCTTAAGTTTAATTTATTAATTGACAATGAAGATTAGTATCTTAAAAAATTTTTTTGGTGGTTTTTCGCTAGAAAAAAAACTGTAAATATTATAAGGTGTTGTGGAGCTTTCGAGTTAGCTTTAAGAGGTCACGACGAAAAAGAAAATTCAGAAAATAGAGGCATATTTAAGGAGCTGGTCAATTTTAGCGCCGAATTAGACAACGACTTAAAGGTTCATATTATTCAAAGTACCAGATCTTTCAAAGCTCTACCTTCTCCGGACATTTAGTTACTTCTAATTTATTTATGTAGGAGAAGTTTTCTGCTTATAAGCATCAGTTTTTCGAATCATTTCTTAATGAAACATGGAGACAATTTTAATTTTTAAGCAAAACTCGGTTTAAAACTGAATTAGAAGTAAGTACTGTATTTGCGAGACGAATTAAGTACTACCTCTGGGGCTGTTTCGCTATCGGTTTTATTGTAGAGGAAGGTTTAAAAAGAACATTTGAAGAAACTATTAAACTTTTAAGTATTATAGTTACCATTCCTATATCAACATCTGAAGCAGAACACTGTTTTTCGATGTTAAAACATAGTTCTTTAGGTATGCTATCTGCAGAAAAGCATTTTGTAAATTGTATTGATAATTTTAATTATAAAGTCATTGAAAACTTTGCAACCAAAAAATAGAAGAATGAACTTCATATATCGTACGTAAACTTTAAAAGTAACATTACAAAAATGTGTGCATGTGTGTGAATAATGAAATAGTATTATTTTTATAAATTGGTAAATAGAGACTAAATCGTAATAACAATCTTCAAGCACTATCACTATCAGCAGTAAATGCTGGTAGTAGGTTAAGAGGTTTTTATTATTAATTAATTTACGGAACTGTTTTGATCAATGTTGGACAATTGCTTGGCACCTCAGATCAATAAACCGTTTTTGTTGTCAGTGTACCTTTTTCGACAATATCGTGAATCCGTCACTAAAAATTTTGGCGGCTGCCCGAGCTCTGGCACTACCTTCTTAAAGTGGTACGAGCCGCCACTGCTTCGTTCCACTGAGTGTGGTTTCTTAAAAAATACCCTCGAATGACTGATTGGATGTTTTTTTTTTTTTTTGAAATATTGCGTCTATCTAAGTTTATGTGTTAATTTAACTGCTTCAGATGCATCTATTTACTTTTGTTTTGTAGCTGTTACCTATTTGTATCTTGATTGGAAAAAAATTTAAAGTTATGCTATATTCATATTTTTCACGATATGCATTTGCAAATTTACCGTTTAAAGTCATCGCTGTCTCGATCTGTCTGCACGTACGAAAATTTATGAGGAACTGGATCGTTTATTTAAATCAAGCATACCGGTCCGGAGGGTGATAAACAAGCCATCACCATCGATCGTAATTATCGATCTAAACTTATCGAGAAGGGATTTATCGAAAAAGAATTATCATCTGCAATTGGCCTACGCCCCGTGTTGCCGATCTGACACCTATCGACGGTTTTGCATAAGGAATTTATGTCATTCGGATTTATAAAGCAGGTCTAAGAGCTTCTCAACACGCACCCATTTTTTACGGCGTCGTTCATTCAGTTTCAACGGATATTATTCGTTGTTTATTTATCGTCGGTTTTGCCTTGTCTTAATCAAGGTAGCATTTTCCGATAAAGTCCTTATAGAAAATTTAAGTAAACGTACTACAATTTTTAAACGATTTTTTAAACGCTTTTATTTAGTTCAATAGTTTGAGTCAAATCTTTAGACGTCAATTCGACTGCCTTTTATTCAATGCAAATGAATGAAAATTTGCAGACGTATGCATTTACGGGAACAATACACGAATAGTCAATAAAAAATTTTAATGTTTGAAAAGTGTAAGACTAAAAAGTAAAAAATAAAAAAATATGAAAAAAAATTTTTTAAGGAACGCTTTTCTTTAGTTACGACTGACTAAAATTAAAAATTTTATAAATAAGAAAATATGAAAAAAAAATTTTAAGAAACGCTTTTCTTTAGTTACGAGTGACTAAAATTAAAAATATAAAAAAATCAACTAAAAAGCAAAAGATAAAAAAAATTGAAAAAATCTAACACATCCGTCAAAGAAAAGCGTGGCGCGTGTTCATCGAATAAACGGTTTTCGCCCCACGCTTTTCTTGAACGAATGTGTTAGATTTTTTCAATTTTTTTTTATCTTTTGCTTTTTAGTTGATTTTTTTATAATATTTTTAATTTTAGTCACTCGTAACTAAAGAAAAGCGTTTCTTAAAAATGTTTTTTTCATATTTTTTTATTTTTTACTTTTTAGTCTTACACTTTTCAAACATTGTTTATTAAAATATGTATAAAACATATGATGTACTAACATGAAAAGTAGTCGGAATAGGCAAAAAATTTGAAACTTTATTGTTTATTAATGAAGCATAACGTAAACAATTAACGTAAAAAGTGAAATTATGTATTGTTAATATCATTAGCTATACAATCCGTAAAAGTTTCAACTTTTTACATTGTAAAAAACAAGAGAATTTAAGCGTTTTCCATTAAAATCGTTTTTTTTTATTTAAACAATTAATGAACATGAAACATTTTTTTTATTGACTATTCGTGTATTGTTCCCGCGAATGCATATGTCTGCAAATTTTCATTCATTTGCATTGAAGAAAAGGCAGTCAAATTAACGTCTAACGATTTGACGCAAACTATTGAACTAAATAAAAGCGTTTAAAAAATCAACCAAAAAGCAAAAAATAAAAAAAAATTGAAAAAATCTAACACATTCGTTAAAGAAAAGCGTGGGGGCGAAAACCGTTTATTCGATGAACACGCGCCACGCTTTTCTTTGACGGATGTGTTAGATTTTTCAATTTTTTTTTATTTTTTGCTTTTTGGTTGATTTTTTTATATTTTTAATTTTAGTCAGTCGTAACTAAAGAAAAGCGTTTCTTAAAAAATTTTTTTTCATATTTTTTTTATTTCATATTTTTGCCTTTTAGTGAAGAGAATATAGAAAAAGTTTATTTTGAATTGTAAACATTTACCATGAAAATCCTAATGGAAGACGTCAATAAATACATCTTGCTTTTATATTTTTTTGGCTTTCAAAGATTAAAAAAAATTTTTGGATAAACTAGAATTATTATGAATCATCGAGAAAGCATTAGTCAATGGTTATACAGGGTGTCCCGAAAAGATTGGTCATAAATTATACCACACATTTTGGGGTCAAAAATAGTTCGACTGAACCAAATTTACTGTAGTACAAATATGATCATAAAAAAAGTTACAGCCCTTTGAAGTTACAAAATGAAAATCGATTTTTTTCAATATATCGAAAACTATTAGAGATTTTTTATTGAAAATTGATATGTATCATTATTATGGCAGAAAAATTTTAAAACAAAATTATAGTAAAATTTGTCCACCCCATAAAAATTTTATGGGGTTTTTGTTCTTTTAAACCCCCCCAAACTTTTTTGTACGTTACAATTAATTTATTATTGTGGTACCATTAGTTAAACACAACGTTTTTAAAACTTTTTTGCCTCTTAGTATTTTTTCGATAAGCCAGTTTTTATCGAGATGCGGCTTCTTTTGTAATATATTTACATAAAAAAATTATGGGGGTTTTGTTCCTTTAAACCCCCCAAATGTGTGTGTACGTTCCAATTAAACTATTATTGTGGTACCATTAGTTAAACACATTGTTTTTAAAACTTTTTTGCCTCTTAGTCTTTTTTTGATGTCACCTTTTATCGAGATGTGGCTTCTTTTTCAAAATACGAGTACACCTAAAAATGTAAATTATAAATACATTTTCAGATTATTACCAAGTCTCCATAATCGTACTTTTTTTTATCTGATTCTGGCTTTGGTTTAGAACTAGAACCTTTAGCCACGTAATTGTATAACTTATCACTAAGTCAGGGGAGTAATGTGTAGTGTGTGTGTTGAGTAAGTGTCTTGTTACTTTGCAAAGTCGACGTCATTGTCTTTGCAAAGAGACGCTAATTGTTTCCGAACGTCTGCTGTCCCTCCGGTGAGTACCGATCCCACATAATGGTACTTAACCATATACAAATATGTGGTGGATTCGAAAAATATTCAAAATATCTCGATAAACACTGACTTATCGAAAAAGTACTAAGAGACAAAAAAGTTTTAAAAACATTATGTTTAACTAATGGTGTCACAATAATAACTTAATTGGAACGTACACAAAAGTTTGGGGGGTTTAAGGGAACAAAACCCCCATAAAATTTTTATGGGGTGCATAAATTTTATTTTAATTATTTTATAAGATGTTGCTGCCATAAGAATGCCACATGTCCATTTTCAATAAAAAATCTCTAGGAGATTTCGATATATGAAAAAAAATCGATTTTCATTTTATAACTTCAAAAGGCTGTAACTTTTTTGTGTGCACTATTGTATATAGGTAAGTGAGCTTCAATCAACCTATTTTTGACCCTAGAACCTGTGGTATAATTTATTACCAATCTTTTTGGGACACCCTGTATAGATACGTTATACAAAATAATAATACATATAATACGAATAAACAAAACTAATACCAATCAAAGAACAAATCAGTCATTCATCACAGATTCTTATCGGGATTTGCACACAAATAGCTCATATTTGTCTCAGACAAAAGGTCAAGGAACAAATAATTCTAAAACGACTCATATAACAATATTCGACTCCGAAAACAATATAAAGTTCGAAGAGCATGAAGGTACAATTGAACAGAAATATCTTAAAGCGCGTAGGTCAGTCAGGTAGCAAATCAAAGAGAGGAGAGGGGATACTTCAATTGAACGCGTTTATGCAAATAGCAACATTTAAAATGCATTGTGCACAAAATCAGTAGTTTTGCGACATTGCCAGATAAAATCGTCGACTAGTTGTTTATTTCGAATACATTAAATATTTTTTAATAAACATGAATATTACAAGTGCCGTAAAAAATAGGACACTAAGTGCCAAATCCCTGAAGTTATAAAAAATGTTTTAAAATTTACGCAAGAGGAAGCAAAAGAAAATGTTAGGTACTGTAGGTAACAGGAAGATACTTAACAAATAAAAATCCGAAAAACCTTTGAAACCAGATTGATCTGACAACCTCACGTAACAAAAGTTTTCGATCGGTCTGTCCTGGATCGACTTGTAAAATAATGATCACTCTGATCGATCGATTTAATAAGTCTGTCTTTAGGAATAGTCCAGAAACCGAAGGTTTTCACCTTGCAATTTATACAGAATGGGCCCAGGAATGGCAAGCAGAACTTAATTCGAAATTTTCATGTAAATCGGTCCATTCTGTAAAAATTGCGAGGTTTTGTCCTGTTTTAAGCTTCATCTCTTGTAGTCCTGACCCAAAAAATACAAAAAAATGTTTTATTTTGCAAAAAATCGCTGTTATGTAATTCCTCAAGTTCTTTGTTTATAACAATCTTATCGACATCCGGATCAACTGTTACCCAAAAAATTCGTGTTCTACGGGTCAATATACATAAAAAACTTGAGTAAATCCATCTGAATAAAGGAGGCCGTTGTACCCCCGCTGGTGACAGGACTATTTATTGGACTATATAAAGCAAACACCTACGTTTAATAATTTTCATAAATAAATAATGTAGGCCTGTAATCTCGACATATTTTCCAGCAATTTCATATAACTAAAAATATTTAATATGTATGACCTATCCCTTAAATGCATTTGTGGTTTGTTTAAAATATTCCACAATGATTTGATGTTAAACAGGAAATAGCGCAGATTCTTTGTAAAACAATTAACTATCAATAAGATATCATTAACTCAGTTACGCCGGCGCTGATTTATTCATATCATCATTACAATAATTATTAAATGTGTAACTCAATACCAGTTTAGCAGTTTATGATAACATTCTGTAGTGTACATTACACTGAATGTTTTGTGATGCAAGACATACTTTCAATACTTGGTATATTAGTTATTGGAGTTTTATTGTTTATACGTATGAATACGATGTAATACGTTATAAAATATTCAACATTAACACTAATAGTCCATGTGGTGAGACCGCTCCCGTCTGGAAAAATTTCTGATTCGGTTTCTTTGTGGATTCCTATTCAAAAATGTCCCCTTTAAACAAATCTGAAGGGTGCCGGGCGGAATTTTTGGGCAGAAATTGTTTAAACAATTTTTTTAAACAAATACAAAAGATCACGTTTTTTTGCTCCGAAACATATATTTTTGAGTTTTGTGGGTCATTTTGAACAAGAAAGGTTTCTTGTAAATTTTCTCAGAAATTGATAGTTTTCGAGTTATAGGCGATTTAAATTCTGAAATATGCGAAAATACGCATTTTCGAGGCTTAAACTCATATTTAAATTAATATTTTTGAGGTTGCCAGATACTTAAATTGAAGACTAGATATTCAGCTTCAAGATTCTGAAGAGTCATCGCGTCTAACTTTAATTTATACTGTTATTTTTTAATTGTTAAATATGCGTGTTTATCCGATTTTTTTGCCGGTGCGGCGCGCTCCGTTTCAAAAATCTCCTATTTTCATCCGAAAAATATTTTTTCTAGATTCTTTGGGACATTCTAAATAAAATAAGTTTTCTGACATTTTTCTCAAAAGTTAATAGTTTTAATGTTATAAGCGATTTAAAATCCGAAAATGCGTTTTTTGTCATTTTTCGGATTTTAAATCGCTTATAACTTAAAAACTATTAACTTTTGAGAAAAATTTCAAGACCCTTATTTTATTTATAATATCCCAAAGAATCTAGAAAAATATTTTTGGGAGGAAAATAGGAGATTTTCACTCTTCAGAATCTTGAATCTGAATATTTATTCTTCAATTTAAGTATCTGGCAACCTCAAAAATACTAATTTAAATATGAGTTTTTAAGCCTCGAAAATGCGTATTTTCGCATTATTCAGATTTTAAATCGCCTATAACTCCAAAACTATCAATTTCTGAGAAAAATTACAAGATACCTTTCTTGTTTAGATTGACCCAAAAAATCTAAAAATATATGTTCCAGAATATCTAAAAAAACATTATCTTTTGTATTTGTTTAAAAAAATTTTTTAAACAATTTCTGCCCAAAAATTCCGTCCGGCACCCTTCAGATTTGTTTAAAGGGGACATTTTTGAATAGGAATCCACAAAGAAACCGAATCAGAAACTTTTTTCAGACGGGAGCGGTCTCACCACATGGACTAAAATGACAGCTTTAAAAGAGGTCCATTTAAAAATATAGAAAAATATATAGAAGTCATTGCGGAAACACAAGTTTCAAAATTTTAATAAAAAAGAAACACCGGGAAATACCAAGCTAAACCGCGGCTGACACAGCGGTTCTCAAACATCAACCTGTAGTACATAATCATTATTTGCGGTGGTACGCACAACATAAAAAAAACACAAAAACACAGCCAAAATCAGCAGGCTTCTCTGTTCCAAAATTGAAAATATATTCACCACAGTTTGCTCTCCTACATACAGAGTTTTGGTTGGCTTTCAAGTACTTAGATTCAAAATGTGTATACTCAAAATTTTAATTTCATAATTTATTTCATAATTATTGTGGTTTATTTTTTAATAGTAGGGGAGCAAAGTATGCTAAATGTGCAATCACTCGAGCACTTTGGGGACCTATTGGGTTGTAAAGAGAAGGTCCTAAAACCAAAAAAGTTACCTAAGTAAAGTTTTCCATTTTAGTGGGGACTTTCCATTTTTAATTTAATTTTCCATTTCCAACAATCGTCTTTTTCGATTATAACGACATCTATTCATAATTCGAAAACATGTTTTGAATAAAAGTTACTTAATTTTACGTAAGGATTCCAAATCTGTAATAAAAAATGGGGGCTCCGAATGGTAACGGGTGGAGATTTTAAAGTAACCCCCCACCTCACTGGGTGGAGATTTTAAAGTAACCCCCCACCTCACCTCCGGGGGGGTCGTGTTTGGTGCCATTCGATAGATTTTTCAAAAATATTGAATAAGTGTACTTTGCAATTTTTCGATCTGATGTTCATTTCGCGAAATATCGCGGGATTCGTATTTAAAATATTAAATTTACCCCCACCCCTCTCCGTGGAAAGTCGTGTTTGGTATCATTCGATAGATTTTTAAAAAATATTGAGCACATATTTTTTAGTTTTTCGATCTGTCATTCATTTCGCGAAATATTCGATTTTTTCTTGTGAAACTTTGGGACTCACCCATTTCCTTACGCCCGGCTGAAATATTACTTACCTTATCTTAATCTGACAATTTCGAGTTTATTAAGGATAGATTTTTTTTCGGGCCCCCCTTAACGAACTCCCTGTGTTAAGAGCCAATATATGGTAGAAGTACATCTGCAGGGTACCAGGTTTCTCCCCATATGCTAATCTGACGCGTTCGAGTAACTGCAAAAATCTCCGCTTGTTCTCCCCTACCATAAATATTGCCAAACATCTTAATTACATTCAACTAAAGGCAACTAAAAGATATTGTCTTAATTTCCGATTTCTTAAAGGAAAATTCGCCGCATACTCAATCTAAGAAGTGAAAAACATTTGCAATATTATATTTTCAATATTTTTGATTCACACATTTTGCGGAGTTTCTTAATATGTATTAGAGATAGCTAGAGATTATCGTAGATGATAAGATTTATGTATATAAAAAGAAACTTTTAGATATAGAAAACAAGATCTTTATAAAAAAAACTATTGCATACGTAGTGTCTTTTTTCACTCATGAAATTACCGCACCCGCTTGAGGCTACTTCGGCCAACTTTCCTCATTCGTGAAAAAAGTATGTAGATACTTACTACTTAATGCATAAATTACTATTAAGTTAATTTTGTTTATACAAAATACGAGGCAATAAATGCCAATAACTTGTAATTTGTTTAGACATCGTAAAGCAACCCAAGAAATCGTTTAATTTATTGATCAAATACAAGATTTTAATTTAAATATTCAACCTTTCTTAGCAAAACATACTTAAAAACTTTTAGAAAAAAGAAACCAGATGACCTTCTAAAAATTATTAGTTTATAATATAAGTAATTAATTTAATTTAATTAGAAATTATGAGACAATTTGTTGACAGATAAATTAAGATTTTGAAAACCGATATCATCATTATCCTTATTAAAATAACAAAATAACCAATTGTTGTAGCACGAAAACGAAAGAATAAGATGTACTTACTTAAAAATATGATATTAGAACAATCACTTTTGCATTCACAGAAGACAACAAACTGACATATTTGTTTTGTGGACCTTAAGAAGGCATTTGACAGGGTTAAATTAAATGACAATATCCACTTATTGTATATAAGAGGGGGAATAATCAAAACGATTGAAAATATCGACCTGAACAACACAATAAAAGTAAAAGTGGAACTAACCGACTCAATTGAATCTAGAGAAATTAAACTTATTTGACAAAATTGACCCAATTGAGTCTGGCAATGGGATGCTACAGAGGAATTCCCTGAGCTCTCTATATTGTTCAACCTGATCGTGGATGAAATAATAAAAAAAACGATACCAAATTGTATAAAACCAGCTTAAAATAGAAGAGGTTGAGGAGTGGGGAGCTGTTTGTTTCGAGTTGGTCATTCAGAATTATATCTGTATTTTTCAATTTATTAATTTCCATAGATTCTAATAAAGATAGCTTAAGGTCTTTATTTTGAATATGCAGAATTTGAAACTGTCCATTAAAAGAATGATTATGATCTAGAAGGTGAAGTGCGTATGTAGAAGTGTCTGTTTTTCTATTGTTGAAAGCCCTTTTGTATTCTGCTATCCGTTTGTCAAAGGTTCTGCCAGTTTGACCGATATAAGTTTTCGGACAGTCACCACAAGTTAGTTTATAAACACCACTCTAGTTGTTTTTTCTTTCGGCTCTTATTGTTCTGGCTAAACAATGGCTAAACAATGGCTAAACAATGGCAGTAAACAATGGCTATAACGAACAAACAGTTAACAAAATTTTAAACCAAAAACTCCATAAGAAAGCCCTGAACTTAGTCTATCCACCACCACAGAAAGAACCCAGTACCTTCTGCTCTATCACATATTATTATACTGGCAAAATATCAACAAAAATAGCCAGATAGATAAAAAAGAAATAGATAACACCAGCTTTAAGAACTAACAACAACTTAAGCAAATATATTAAGAACAATAAGAGCCGAAAGAGAAAACAACTACAGAGTGGTGTTTACAAACTAACTTGTGGTGACTGTCCGAAAACTTACATCGGTCAAACTGGCAGAACCTTTGACAAACGGATAGCAGAACACAAAAGGGCTTTCAACAATAGAAAAAGAGACACTTCTACATACGCAGTTCATCTTTTAGATTCTAGATCAAAATCATTGTTTTAATGAACAGTTTCAAATTCTGCATATTCAAAATAAAGGCCTTAAGCTATCTTTATTAGCACTCCTCAACCTCTTCAGTTAAAGACTTTAAAAAGACAAACAAATAGTAATCTAAATCACTTGAGAAAGGCACTCTGCCGAAACAGCTGTAGTCACATAGTTGTACTTAATAAATTTTGTGGAAGTATAGAAAACAAACGTTTTTAATGTTTTATTATTACTATACATATTTTACCATTCAAAAAGTGATTAATAATTTAAGTATATACTGTTTACCATGAATTATTCTTCATAATCCTCACTACAACAACTACTATGCTAATGAATCGTAATATTTACACCATAACCTTCACGACAACATAGTTCATTAAGAAAAAAATGTGGGTTCTCACTTTTATTATTGTGAGAGTTCCCATTGTTTTATTGTTAACAATTCATCGCGAATAAAATTTAATTTAGGGATATATGAAAACGGTGGAAAATGTTTTCATAACAATTTTTTACGCATCTTTAGTACTCCGAGAAATGAATATATTATTATTAAGCGCGTCATCAAGACGGAAAACGCGTTCCAAGATTGCAGCTTTAATTTTGAATACTTATTTTGTCGAGATATTTGGCACACATATTCGTAATATATTAAAGAATGGCGGTACAGAGCCCAATTTGAGAAATATGTTAGTATGTGGAAATTACTATAATTAAATATTTTACAAAAACGAATATATGCCGTCATTAGGAAGAACAAAAAAATACACTTTCTTCAAATAAACTGTTTTATCCCATGCCTAGGTTTTGTGTCCGTGCTAAAATGGAAAACTCAACTTTGATTTGGTTAATGGAAAACTTCTTTTGGTTTTACGACCTATTCTTCATAACCCAATAGGTCCCCAGGACGCTTTAGTAACTGCAAATTTAGCATCCAAGGCTCACCTACTATACATATAGCTAGTCATACCATCTTAATATTTCCTAACCAATAGTGATTCCCCACCAAGTCTTTCTTAGTGCAATAATGAAAGGCCCCTACTCGTGTCCAAGCCCCTCCAATCAAGCTAATACTAGATAAATAGGATAACCAGATGAATACAAGAGTTGATAGTATAGACCCCAACACACCCGTCCTAGTATTGTCTAGAAGGCAAAGTATGTTTGTTGAAAATTTGATGTTCGAAGATTTATTTATCAAAAAACTTGAATACTGTACAAAAGAGATCATGGTGAAACTATAAATAACATTCGTTATGCTGACTATACAGTCATTAACACTGAAAATAATAAGGACCTTTAGACGCTAAAACAAAATGTGCAATACTGGAAAACGGTTTGGCTCAACAACAAACTTAAAATAAAAACCATGGTTATCAATAAGCGGAGTAAAATCATAACAAAGATCTAGATAAAATATAAAGATATTGAACAAGTAGACAAAATGAAATACTTAGGAGTCTGAATTGCTGAAGATCTAAATCTGGAATTAGAAACGTGATCAAGAATAGTGCACACAAAAGCAGTTTTTTTTAAGATGAGGAAATATTTTTAAGATGAGGAAATTTCTGAGTAACCAAAGACTCAATCTGCAAATCTGATATCGGATGGTAAAATGTTATATCCACTATATTCTTCTTTATGGCGCCGAAGCTAAATGTTGACTTAATGACAAGGTTGGAATCTTTTGAGATGTGACTTTTTAGGAGACGTTTAAAAATAACATGGAGAGATCATATTAGGAACAAAACAGTGTTGCACAGAAAGGGAAGAGACAGAACTTTTGATTCCCATTAACAGGAGAAAGACAGGATATTTGGGACACATACTTATAAATAATATGTACGAGCTGGTAGAGGTGACAAAGGATAAAATCAAGAGAAAAAGGGTTCTGGTAGATGACAAACGTCCTGGCTGAAAAATATTCGCGACTGCGCGGTTTAAAGACAGCCACTTTTCAAGAAATGTCGAACATAAAAGCCGAATATCAATCTTAATTAGTGGAGTCGGCACTATAAAAATAAGAATATAGTTATGGATATTATGTATCTGAACTGTAAACATGCTGCTCTTATGACAATAAATTCTGCTGCTCTTATGATTGTGTTAGGAAATTACGACTACAATTACACAATGACTATGGCAGTTTAAACTACGTTCAGCTTGAACGATGAAATTCGGGCGTTCAGAACCGAGTTCAGATAATTTCAAGGATTACGCATGCGTTGTATTATTGCAACATAACATAAAACGCTGTCATAATATAAATATAACTTATTATATTATATTAAGCATAACGATAATGTTAGAATATATTCAACTATAAATTATTAGGTATTTTTATTAGTGTTAGAATGGACACACGCAGTCTTAGTGGGCGGGCCGATTCTCCGAATGCATTAGGCCGATACACTCTTACCTACAATTGCATAAAAGTATCATATTACATACAAGGTATGTGAATGGCAGAACTGTGTGTTAGTTCTGCGTTCGATATTTAGTCTGTTAAAATACATGGTAGAAGAAACACATGTCATAATTTCTTTGTATATTGTAATATTACGGTTTTTCGGTTACATAAACAGCATAAAAAGGGTCATACGAAATGGCGATAGTTTTTTACCTTTTACCATCTATTGGCATTTCTCGGAAGCTGTAGAACGTGAACTAACACTGAGAATTGCATTTCCAAACAAAACCTAAGTTCAAGGATGAACATCAGTCAATTGAACTATAGATTAACGCAGGTATGAGAAATCGACCCTTATAGTAACCTTAAACCAGCAACTCTTAAATAACTATAATAAATTTTAATATTAAAACCTCTTATCTATATGAATATTTTTAATACGGTTCTGTATCAAAAATAACTCAATTCCTTAATATATGAATCCAGTTTTGTTTTCAAAATTCGATCGATGTCATTTCCGCTCTCACAGAAAAGATCATTTCAATAAATTTGACTAGTTTCTATAATGGATGTTTTTCTGCAGGAACGTTGGTGATTTATCAGATGTATTACCATAAAGAATCACCGAATAACGTCAAATGTTTTAATGAAACCGTCCTCTAGAGTAATTAATTCACTCGTTCTAAGATAGTTTTTGGTGTAATTAAGTGTTTATGTAAATTTATTTCGGTTTGGAAGTAGGAGCAACTGAGGAGTATTTACGGTTGAATGTTTATATGGGAAAATGTTTTTTATTCTATTTTTTTAAATTAAATATTAATCAATTGGTTGATCTCGGTTCAACTAATGCTACTGATTATGTTCAAAACAAGAGAGCTAAAAGGAACTACAAAGTTAACGGGGTTTTATTGTTTCATATGGTCAATGGACCTCTAAATATGATAAAACCGCAGAGTGCTACCATTTAAAGTGGTGCGTTTTTTGAGGAAGAGGTGAATTAGTCCCTAGGCACAAGGTACATTAGGGTAATATCTATGCACTTTTGGTTCAAACATGCCTACAGAAAAATTATTCCAGATTAAATTTGCTATCGAAATATCACCTTTTAAAGTAAAAAATATTTTTTTTTCAAAAATGTATTCAAAAAAGGCAAAATAACACGAAAGAAAGCAATTTTGTTTTTTGTCCCATAACTTTTTTCCACGGGGATACATATAGGTATAGGCATTGCTTCACAGAAAAAACTTCTATTTATATTCCTAAAAACTATTCTTCCTCTTTAAAAGGACGTTAGGTAGAATATATTACAAATAGAGGGAGAAAAAATATACTCGTTCAAAGGAGCCAAATAAATTAATTACATGGGAGTCAAAATAGATGAAAATGGTCATAAGAAGAAGATAAAGGCAAGAATACCTAAAGGAAATAAAAACTATGGAGCATAACGAACATTAATGAAATCAAAATACGTCTCCAGAAAAACTAAAATCAGAATTTACAATACAGTTATCAGACCTACAGCATGCTAAATATCGGTGCTGAAAAAGTCAGAAACAGGCCTTTTAGAAAGATGGGAGAGGAAAATGCAAAGGGCAATATATATGGAGGTGTGAAAGTGTAGAAGTCAGTGGCGAAGTAGAACCAATAAAGAATTGGAAGAACTACATACTATATAAAGAGCCAACGATAACGGACAAGTAAATTACAGAGAATACGAAATTTGGGGCACATCGAAAGAATGGAAAATCAAAGAATGCCAAAAATGGTACTCTCTCGAAGACAAATACAAAAGAAAGATGGAACGCAGGATGGAGATGGCAGGACAAGAAAAAGATGGAACACAGTGTGTACGAAGACCTGAAGAAAAGTAACATTGAGAGATGGAAAGAACTACCATTGGACAGAAGGATATGGAGGGAAGTAGTGAAGGAGTTTATAAAAAGATTGAAGTGAAATTAAATATGAGAGTAAAATAAAATGTACATAATCAGAAATGTAAACGTTTTAGTCCTAGATCTACAAGGCCTGTTGAGCTTAATTAATAAATAATAAATGTTTTGTTATAAATGAGATCAGATGAGACTTTCAAATTCTTGGATGCTTGTGAAATACTAAAAAAATAATGATTCTACGAATATATGTTCCTATTTCCCCCACAAGTCTATATAAGGAAGACAGGTGACATTTTTATATCGTCCGAAGCTACCGGTAAACATTTAGCTAGAATTTATGATCACAGCTTTAATTTGCGGTTATTAGGTGATGTAAACAAGTTAAACTAGAAAGATTCCAAAAACTAATCCTACACTTTGCTCCAATATTGCATGGGATTATTCCCATAATTAGATGCCGTCGAATCAGTATGGAAATTTTTTGATATTAATATCGTTTATCGTTTAAATGCTAATGTTATGTTAAATTAAAAATTTAAATGGTAATAAAACTACTTGTCAATATCAGTTGGAGAGATAAGCGCCTGAGAGGTAACTTTTAAGAGATAGGTTTACAGTTAGTCTGTAACATATTTTGTACAGGATTTATTTTTCTCACAATGTAGATAAAATAGACCAGAAATAGATACATTTGAATACACTTTAACTAAAGAGATTTAGAGAAAGAAATTGTTCATAAGATTTAATGTTAAAATTATCATGAATATGAAAAATAAAATAGCATAATCAGTAAGGAATGTGGCTTCAAATTGAATACCAAAAATTAAAAATTTATAAAAACAAATAAAAACAATAGGGAATAGAAATTAACTGTATATAACTGGTAAGCAAGCATTTGAGAGCTCAATAAGACTCTGTCTATTGAGCTCTCTCTACTAAAAGACACCACAATAGAAGCGGTTAATGATTATATATATTTGGGACAGATTATAAAAATAAATAAGGAAAACCAAACAGCGGAGGTAAAAAGAAGGGTCAGATTAGCTTGAACAGGATTTGGAAAATTAAAATGGGTCCTAAAGAATAAAAAAATACAACAATACTTAAAAACAAGAGTGTTTGACCAGTGCATACTCCCAATTCTCACATACGCATGCCAAACATGGACCTTGACCAAGGCAAACATGGATAAAATAATAAAGACACAAAGAGCCATGGAGAGAGCAATGTTAGGAGTAAAATTGACAGACAAAAAGCAAAACAACTGGGTCAGAAATAGAACAAAAGTCAAAGACGCAGGTCAACATATAACCAGGCTAAAATGGAGCTTCGCAGGTCATAACGCTAGACAAACGGACAATAGGTGGAATAGCACGATACAACAATGGAGACCATGGACAGGAAAGAGAGCAAGAGGACGACCCCAGATGAGATGGGGAGACGACATTAAAAAGATAGGAGGAACGCACTGGAAACAGAAAGCACTAAACAGAAGCGAATGGAGGAAACTGGGGGAAGCCTATGTTCAGAATTGGACGAATTAAAGGGCAAAAGAAGAAGAAGATTGAGCTCTCAAATGAGCTCAATAGACAGAGTCTTATTCGAGCTCTCAGAAGAGGTCTCTTCTGAATTAGAGACTGTGGGAATATAGACGAGACAGAGGAAGGCTCCAAATGAGATATAGGCAGATGATATCAAAAAGCACGCGGGCTCTATGAGGGCTCTATCTCCTAGGTGGATGAATGTAGCGACAGATAGAAAAGAATGGAAAAGTATTGAGGAGGCCTATGTCCAAAGATGGACCGAAGAAGGTTAATTTGATAGATAGGAGCTGCTAGTGATGAGCGAGACTGGTCTTGGTCTTGCGGTCTTGGTCTTGGTCTTGCAGCAAGACCAAGACCAAGACCAAGCTTGCAAGAACAAGACCAAGACCAAGACCGAACCTTGCAAGACCACGCAAGACCAAGACCAACCTGCAAGACTCTTGCACTTTTTTGAGAAAAATTGGTTTTTATTATTTAACTTTATTTTTTTAGTTCAATAATATATACTGACATTGTAAGAAACCTTAAACAATATCGAATTTTTAAAATACATAATATTTTGGTTATATTTTTAAGTCGTTTTGATTAAGTCAAACGGTTTGCATTTTCTCAACCTTCAAAGCATCCAGAAGGCAAGTTTTCAAACGGCGACAGTTCAAGGACAATTGAAATTACTTGTAAGACAAAAAAATGTAATTATAGATAGGGTAATCCATTAAAAAAAATGCAATTAAAAACGGTTTTTATGTACCAGTAGTTTTCGCTTTTTTGTCTAATAAAAATACTGACACTTATTTAAATTCTTTTCGCATAATCGAGGAAAAATGTAGGTAGTTAAATTTAAAATTAATACAAAAAATATCAAGCTATATATGTCAAGCTTGGTATCGCAAAATCCAAAGCTTAGGTTCAGTTTCTGAATATAATGACAAAAATTCCGATACTGGGAAATTTTTAAAATTATTTTTTGGATTAATTTTTTACAATCAACGAAAGTTGGAAGTTGAATTATTTGTGAAAATCCCGGATGACAAACGCGTAAAGAATTTTACTGATTTCATAGTTGAAAACTATTTGGAAGAATCTAGGTTTTCCCCAGAAAGGGCCAGTACTACAAATAGTATGTGCCGCACTTGAAATGCATGCGCATCATTTCAGTGTGTTTTCAATTCTAGTTTTTACTACCCACATCCGAATATTTTCAACTTTTTAAATGTCATAATGGGTATTCAATCCAAAAATATGTGAAAATAAAAAGTGCGAGTAACTCGTGTTACGAGAGCAATGTAGTTTAAATAAAATTAAAGAACTGCAAGATAACAAATTACAGAATTAAGCGTTTATAACTCCCCATTAGGTTTAGTTATTATGTTATAGTATTAGGTATAGAAATACGTATGGTAAATATGTACGTATTTACTAAAAAGTATGTTTTAGTTAGTTTATAAAAAAAGTTAATTATATTAAATAAGGATTAAATAGAGTAAAAAATATTTGATTTTTGTGTTCTCTTAAAAAAATTTAATTTATGTTCTTAAATTTGACCCTCGTAGGATAAATACTACAGTGTTCGAGTGAAAGGAGTAGATGATTATATGTTAACAACTATAAACCGTTTATCCCCTTTCGTAAAATCTGTGAATTGAGGGTCCCCGACCATTTGTGGCACCTTTAAGAAGCTCTTTTTCTTTAACATTTTATTAAAATACAGGGGCAATAAACAATAATCCAGATTCAACACGTGGTCTGAAGGCGGGCGGCAGGTATCGACAGCATGCAAAACACAACGTGACAAAACCGAAGGCCGGCAATTGCAACAAGGGTTGTAAATGCAGGTTTTTCCTACTGATAAACATTACCATTATAAAAATATACTCTAATCTCTTTATATAGAGAGAAATAATTAGGTCATTAGGTGAGTGTATAATGTTAAAATTGGTATCCGTTTGAAACTACATTCTACATTCTGTTAAAATTTTAAAGCAAAAAATAGTTTCATTCTTCACATCTTTATTTATTTCAATGTACATTTAATTCGAAATTGTTTGGTTCAAATGATTACTACCAAAAAAGCAAGACCAGCAAGACTCTTGCAGCAAGACCAAGACCAAGAACAAGACCGGCTAGTGCAAGACCAAGACCAAGACCAAGACTGCCTTTTAGCTGCAAGACCAAGACCAAGAGCAAGCTTGCAAGAACAAGACCAAGACCAAGACTAGCCTGGTCTTGGTCTTGTTCTTGTTTTACTCATTACTAGGAGCTGCCAATATCTCAACCGATATTGGCAAATATTAAGCCCTAAGGGGAACATAGTGGGTAGAAAATTCAGTAATAAATATCCCGTAGGGGAGTATTACAAATTGCTTTCCATATTAAATATAAAATGCTTATTTAAAATGACTATTTTAATGAAACTGATGTTAAATCGAAGCATGTTATGTTTACAGTATTCTATGAAAATCAATAACTTCGTAGTTTTTGATGTTTTCCTTTACGATATAATAAAAAAAATATTAAAAAAAAATATTTTAAGAAAAGCGTTTCTTTAATATGTTTAATTTTGGTCACATTTTTTCATATTTTTTGATTTTTTACTTTTTAGTCTTACACTGTTCAAACATTAAAATATATCGTCATGTTTATTAAAATATGTATAAAACATATGATGTACAAACATGAAAAGTAGTCGGAATCGGCAAAAAATTTGAAATTTTATTGTTTATTTATGAAGCATAACGTAAACAATTAACGTAAAAAGTGAAATTATGTATAGTTCATATAATTAGCTACAATCTGTAAAAGTTTCAAGTTTCTTCATTGTAAAAAACAACAGAATTTAAGCATTTTCCGTTAAAATCATATTTTTATTTAATCAATTAATAAACAAAAACATTTTTTAATGACTATTCGTGTATTGTTCCCGCGAATGCATATGTCTGCAAATTTTTAGTCATTTGCATTGAAAAAAGGCAGTAAAATTAACGTCCAAAGATTTGACCCAAACGATTGAACTAAAGAAAAGCGTTTAATTAATTAATACGACAAAACGAATTCTAATGTTAATTGTAGCACAAAACGTCTCTACCGGTGGTTTTTCTAAGACTACGATAAAAACACGAATTTTTTGAATTCGAGTTTAGGTTGAAATTTTGTTTCGTATATTATATAAACTTTATTGTTTATTTATGAAGCAGAACGTAAACAATTAACGTAGAAAGTGGAATTATGTATAGTTCATATCATTAGCTACAATCCGTAAAAGTTTCAAGTTTCTACATTGTAAAAAACAAGAGAATTTAAGCATTTTCCATTAAAATCTTTTTTTTATTTAAACAATTAATAAACATAAAAAAAATTATTTACTATTCGTGTATTGTTCCCGCGAATGCATATGTTTGCAAATTTTCATTCATTTGTATTGAAGAAAAGTCAGTCAAATTAACGTCTAAAGATTTGATGCAAACTATTGAAGTAAAGAAAAGGGTTTAAAAAAAAGATTTTTGGTGCATAAAAATACGTAGATATTGGCCGAAAAGTTATTATAATAGTTTTCCCCATTATTTGAGACAAACGTACTAACAAGAAAACCATTTCTGATGAAAAAGTGTAAGTACCTAATATAAAGTCCAATCACGTCCCGTTATTACTTATTCGATTGATGTTGTTTTGTCAAAGGTGATTAATGTGATCAAATACATGATACATAAGGCAATCCCAAGAATGCACAAAAATACTGAAAATATAGTTTTTTGTTTTAAAATGTGTAATAAAATCTTCAAACTCTCGCTATAATAGATGCAGTTAAGATTATATCATAAAATAGAATTATAAAAACTTATAATTGTAAGTATACTATATATTATAATGATAATGTATAATTATAATTATAATGGTTTTCGTTCGAATGTACCTACCAAAAAACTATAGTTTAGATACTTTTTCCATTCGCATAGAATTATGTACACTTTGAAGAACTATTAACAGATATAAACCAAGGCGACATTAACCCATTAACGAAGAAGAAAATAATATATTAGAAGCATTGGAAGATAACACAGAACACTCAATAAAAGAAGAAGAACTAGTAGAAACAATAAAGACGTTGAAGTATGTAAGAGCTCCTGGAGTGGATAAAATAACAACAGAGACAGGGCCGCGCCGTCCACGTGTCCAATGTGTGCGGCGCACACAGGCGCCAGCAATTAAGGGGCGACACTAGAGTTGTTAAAAAAATTTTACGCCGGTAAAAACAAGACTTACCCATTTACCGACCTTGCTACCCTATATAACTCAACTTCAAAAGTAAGCAAATTACGTATTGATTTATACAATGTGCATAAACAAAAAATCCTGTACAGACATGCAGCCACCAAGCCACCGGTCCAGCAGAATTTATGCTTTAAAGCCATTGTACAAAAATGTGGCAGAAATTTATGATGCTTTATGTGATATAACACATTCAGATAAATCTGATCTTGATTCAAAATATCAAGCTAGATGTTTAGGAGATAAAATATCCACATTTACATTCATTTTCTCAGTCCACATATATGATATGGTATGAAGTTCTGATGAAAGTTAACTTCGTTAGCAAAACTTTACAATCAAAAACAATGAATATGCAGCCTGCGTTAAATGCTTTATAAGAGTTAAAACAATCCTTGCTCGGGTTTCGGACAGATAGCAAATTTAATTTTGTTATTAACACAACAAATGAAACTGCAGAGAAACTTAATGTGGAGCTCAGATTTCAACCAGCCACAGCTACGGCGTCGGAATAAAAGCATGCAGACAGTTCTATTACGAACATAAAGACGAACTGCTTTTGGATCCTAAAATGTCATACACAGTTCATTTCTTTTATTGTGTTCTCGACCAAGCATTGATTACAGTCAATGAAAGATTTTCCTTATTGGAAAATCATGTTGATTGTTTCAGATGTTTATATAATTTGAACAACATTACAGAAAACTCACATTTAAAACTTTTTTGTTTGTAAAATTTCAAAATTTATATTTTTAAACGAATTTACTGCAGTTTACCCAAATTTAACAATAGCTCTTCACATTTTGCTCAGTCTGCCCATATCTAACGCCACTGCTGAACGATCTTTTTCTAAATTGAACTTAATTTTTATAAAATGTATCTACTATATAGAGTCGTCAGTATTAAATGAAAATTGATATTCACCATATTATAAAAAGATTTTGCGAACGGAAGGCGCAAAATTTTTTTTATAAAATAGCTATTTCATGTTTACCTATATCTTTAGTTTTTTATGTGATTACGCCAAAGATTTATTTTTATTTAATTATTTTAACTAACTTAATTTTCCGGTTGAATGTGTGAGAATTTTTAGTTATTTTTGTTTGGTTACAATCAGTAACGCACCTAGTATTTGCTTCTGGGGGTGTTGGCTTCGGCACCGAACTTTTTTGTATTGCTTGTGAAAGACAAGTTACATATTCTTACTTTTCTTTATATATTTTTCATATGCCCTGGAGGGGATTTTAACCCTCAAACCAATAACAATTTTGGGCTCCATTAAGTGTTTTGCACACAGGCCACAGGCGCTACCACGTGCTAGCGCGGCACTGAACAGAGATATTAAAAAACATGGAAAAAATGGAGAACAAGTATTAGGTAATAAAAAGAATGAATAAAATAAAGAAATAATAAAAAACAAAATTTTCTAAAACGCGTAGGAAAATCTAAATAATAAAGAAGTAAAAAAAGTGTGAAAAAGGAATAAGAAAAATAAATGTGCTAAAAAATGCAAAAAAAATGGCAAAACAAAAGGAATGTGGTAAGAAAACATACATAACTTATAATTGGTAAATCATTATAATAAACCTTATTTTCAGTGTATTTCTCTGTCAAAAGACAGACCAAAGTGGACAAAGAATAATTAGATATCAATGAACAATTAAAAGAATGGAAAATCTACATTTTTGAATTATTTGAATATGAAAGAGCAGACGAATACAACGATTACCATAACAGATCGTCAGATCGATATATAACAGTGATGGCAATACAAACGACAAACGATGGAAAAGCACTTGGTCCCGGTGAAGTGAGAACCTAAATACTAAAGTTTTTGGGTGAAAATGGGATTAAAGCAATGTGTGGTATTTATGACACTTGTATATTACTGATTGGCTTAAGTCGACATTTGTCACAATTTCACAATGCCAAAGAAATATCGTTCAAAGACATGCACATACTCTGAGATATAATACGAAACGAAGACACATTGAGAGAGCTAGTAGACGTAGTGAGATGACCACGTAGATCGGATGGAACATGAACGTATTGCAAAATGGGCGAAGATACAGAAGCACAACACCAAGCGACCCATAGGAAGACCCAGAAAACGATGGTAAGAGAGCTGGAGCTCCAAATCGCAGCAGAGACTCCAGAGACTGTAACAGAAGAAACAGGACAAAGTCCTATTAAAAGAAGAAGAAGACATGCAGTGATTATCGGGCACTACGTCTGATGAGTCACATTTTGAAGATTTTCCAGTGAGTAATACACAGCAAATTATATAGGATATTAAAGGAGAGAATTAGCAGTACTCGATTCGGATTTTTGAGTGATTTGGATACGAGAGAATCCCTGTTTAGTATCCAAGTACTGATACAAAGATGCAGAGATATAGTCCGTCCACTATAACTTTTCCCATGCGGTACGATTCATTTTCAATAAAATTAAGTCAAAACATAAATTGAAACGAACGTCGATGTATATATACATTTTTTATACTGTATACTATACAGGGTGTCCCAGACTAATTTACCCACGCTATATCTCTTAAACAAAGAGAGATCTTCGAATGGGACAAAAAGTGATCTAATCTACTTGTAATACACTTTAATATGGCGTACAAAAAAATCATCCCCTAAATATTCATCCCTTAGTTACAACCCCTAACTTTAATTTTTTTAATAGCAACCTGTATATTTTTTTATAGTTTTGGGTGTGGTATTTTATCGTCTATTCAACACATTATTTAAAAAAAAATCGGTTCGTAAATAACCAAGAAACTATCAGTTTATTTTTGTTAATTGTGTGTCCCAGACTAATTTATCCAGGCTATATTTCTTAAACGAATAGAGATTTTCGAATGGGACAAAAACTGATCTATTCCATTTGTAATACACGTTCATATGGCATAGAAAAAATTCATCCCTAACTTACGGGTGCTATTTAAAAAAAAGTCAGGGGTTGTAACTAAGGGATGAATATTTAGGGGATAATTTTTTTCTACGCCATATTAAAGTGTATTACAAATGTAACAGATCAGTTTTTGTCCCATTCGAAAATCTCTATTCGTTTAAGAAATATAGCCTGTATAAATTAGTCTGGGACACATAATTAACAAAACTAAACTGATATTTTCTTGGTTATTTACAAACAGATTTTATTTTCAAAAAATGTGTTGAATAGACGATAGAAGACCACATCCAAAACTATAAAAAAATATATAGGGTGCTATTAAAAAAATTAAAGTTAGGGGTTGTAACTAAGGGATGAATATTTAGGGGATGATTTTTTTGTACGCCGCATTAAAGTGTATTACAAGTAGAATAGATCAGTTTTTGTCCCATTCGAAAATCTCTCTTTGTTTAAGAGATATAGCGTGGGTAAATTAGTCTGGGACACCCTGTATACTACACACATCGGCGTACGTTTCACTTTCTGTTTTGACTTAATTTGATTGAAAATGAATCGTATCGCATGGGAAAAGTTATAGCGGACGGACTATATAGGTATATTATATGTATATCAAATGTATACATCCGCGCAATTGATTTTGAGAAGTCTTTTGGTAAGGTGCGACATAACAAAGTGCTAGAAAAAAAATTAAAAACAGCTGGTGGCAAAAAAGTTGGACGATAAAGATTTACGAATCTATACTGGCATCCAGTAACAAAAATACACAAGTCAAACAAAAACTGCCGGATGAAATTTATATAAAAAAAGGAGTGAGACAAGGCTGTATATTCTCGCCTCTGTTCTTTAACTTGTAATCATAGGAAATATTTAAGGAAGCCTTAATGGAGAGAATAGAAGATATTCGTGTGTATGTCTACATATGAACAATATTAGAACCTTAGCTCTTATCTGGCTAATTGTAGTGAAGACATTCAAAATTTAATAAAAAAAATCAATCAGACATGGATTAAAACTCACTGTTAAAATTACGTACAAGATGACGGTATAAAAGTCGGATGTGCAGTAGTGGACAAAATGGAGAAAGTCGTGTATCTCGGCAGTAATATCAATGCTAGTCAATCAATCAATCTCATAATCCATATTACCTTCGCGTTCGAATGACATATTGTTATAGGTACTTTTCCACTGCCACTGTATGAAGTGGAAGCGTGGACACATGAGGAGGTTATGCTTAAACGCTTGGAAACTTTTAAGGTACCTATGGGTATACGTATACAGACTACTAATAGTGGGTAGACAGAGTTAGAAATTAGGAGGTCTTCAGACGGCTGAACCAAACAATACCACTGGCCAATCTAATAAAGAAACGTAAACTGAAACAATATGAGACACCCTGAAAAATATCAACGTTTGCATCTCATCATTATTATAAGATCCAAGAGAAACGTAGTCCTAGTAGAAGATCTTAGCTCAAAAATATAAGATAACGGTACGTAAAATCGGGTACCTACATCATTATTCAGGGTTCCTGTAAATAAAATCACAATATACCCAATAGCCAACATGATATCCGACAATCGATAACGGTCATAAAACTAGAAGAATATATTACTTATATATCAACATGATTACTAACTTTGCCGCTTTATTTCACTTATATTTTGTCCATAGTTTAAGTGTTTCACTTATATTATAAAACTAGTTTATCCTGCTTAATATCTAATACCACCGTGGAAAAAGTCTCTGTATGGATTCTGGAGGCAATTAAATGCGAAAGGATTAATCATCTCTTGGAAAACATTTTAGGAATTGAACGGAGCATTCTAGTTTTAGCAGAAATTGGAAGAAAAGGCGGAAATTTAAAAAAGTATACACTAGTTATCGCTAACATTTGAAAAAAGTGAGATCATAAATAAAAACCCGAAATAAAAAAGTCTATTTGTAATGAACTCATTAATTAAAAGAAACCACAATGAAAATGAGCATGGATAAGACGTAATAAAATAACTAAAGATAAAATAGATAACATTCATTTTACAAAAAAGTCTATCATATGTAACAATAATCAATCAAGTTATTACCGGCAGCAATCATAGCATGTTGTCAACAAATATTTTGCACTGGATTTAACTGATAAATAAAATAAATATATACTTGATGTGGAAATGCCTGATAGCACATATTTTATGGCAAAAAATTTCAACAGTCGTTATAAACGACTGTTCAAAACCGAAAAATGATCAATATTGAAACCTTCCTGCCCTGTCTTGGCTCTACAATAATCTCTAAAAATAATATGACCATCACTACAAACTTCGAACAGAATATTGACGAGCTTCTAACACGATAGTTTGTATGACCAGCTAAAACGCGCCTTAGCTGGTCATAAAAACTGTGTATCAATAATTTTCAAATGTAGTGTAGAACTAGATAAAAAAAAACTAAAACAAAACCAGCGTCAGATACAAAAAATAGAATAACAGAGACATAATACTAGATTAAATTATAGTCTAGTATTAATATCTAACCTATGCTACATATTTATTATTTGTAAAGTATAATATAGATCAAAAAAATAGTAGAATAGCATTTATAACGAAACCTAACAATTATAAATAATTGGAAAGAATTACATATAAAAAACCATGTGTACCTACTCAATTTATTTCGAATAAGTAAAAAATCTAGGCTACTAAATAAAAAAAATCATTGAATATTAATTCTACCAAGGAACTAATTATTTACTAGAATTTAATAAATAATAGATGACTTACACTAAAGAATTTATCAAGAGAGTAAAACAACCGGTATAATAAACTGAAGTAAATCTATATTCTTACCGAAACAAATTATTTACACAAGACATTCAAAAGATTGTAGAAGGATAATTTGTAAAATTACAAAATTTTGGCGCAGTCTGCTCCCCTTATTTCTTTCTTTTCAAATTGCAAAATATATAACAAAATTTAATGTAATGTAGTGGAATAGCTTTTAATATTATTATTAAACTTTCAAATAAGTACTAGTTTTTCGGGATATATTATGTTTTCCCAGTTTACCTTATAATTTTCTAAAAATCAGTAACTATCCAATTGATGATAATACAGGTAAATATTTGCCTGTCACTATTTTTCTTATAGAGACTTTCATGTTACAGTTAATTTAATATAATCAAATAAGCTATCCTTAAAGAAAATCATTACAGGAACTTATCACCAAAATACTGTTAACAAGATTAAAAGTAGAGAGCAGATAAAAAACGTTGTTTAAATTTATTTTTTCTACAACCGTGTTAAAAATGCAATTTTTAGCACTCCATACGAGCGTTAAAAATGCTAGTGCTTTAAAATATTTTTAAGGCACTGCAGTTCGTATTGACCGTATAGGCAATTTTGATGTAATGTCAAAAAAATATAAAAATGGAATGTCAGTCAAGTTCAAGTAAAAGTTTTTGTAGATATTCTCCTGTAATTACTTTTGTAGAAAAATTATTGTATGCTATGCGTGTTCAGAAGTAGATTTTTAAGGCACTCATGTGAATTTTTACATGCGTGCCTTAAACGTGTACTTTTAACACTTATATCATAAATAACTATTAATTTTTTTGTATTAAATCTAATAGCTTAATCACTATCTCTTAATTTCAATTATTTATACCTATTATTCATAAAATGAATTGTACAATTAATTGAGATTTAAGATATGTATTTTTTATTATAAAATCTAAATAAAGAAGAGTAGACGAATATTTAGAATTTTCTCAGGAACATACAAAACAACTGTAAATATTTGATTCAATTTGTGTAGTTTCCATGCATATGATTGTTGTCATTGACAATTAAATTTAAAATAATTGGTACTTACATCGTCATCCTCTAATTGTCCATACACTTCAAGCTTATCGATTCTAATTGTCCCTTGAAACGGATAACAAACAGTCCCTTGCGAAATTTCAGTATTCGACCATACCGACACCTCAGGCTCTCTTCTGCTACCCAATCCTGCACTCCTGACGCACAAGCTGAATTCCTGCGGGATCAGTACACACGTTTCCATCTCGATAAGTCCTTAGCACATAATACAGTCCAAAAAAATCACTAATATATTAATTACTTAAAGTTTTTTTTTGTGTTATTTTTATTTGTTTTGTTTTAAATTTTCGTGATACTCGTGATTTTTTTCGCGATTTGTTTTGATATATTGGCCGCCGCAGCCTTGCATGAGTGGCACTGAACTAGGCACTAAACTTGACCCTCAGATCTTGAGTCTAGCTAATCCCCACCTCCCCATACACGTGGTTCTACAGGTACAGTCTCCTTCTTATGGCAGGTGCTTGGCAAACTTAAGACGGTGCTCGAGCGCGCAGTACCTCTACGGTACGGTGCGATATACATTTTCAAGTTCTTGTTGACTTTGTAGTTCTGACCGGATATTATAAAAAATATGTATCACTCGGATGATACAGTAATTTTGATCGTGAGCAGTAATGACGAGCTTTTTTACCGATGTCAGTTTCTTGATTATGTTCTCGAACACGCATCTGCGATGCTTATAATACTTTAGTATTTTACTTTTTTTGAATCTGAGATATTTTACCTATCATTTATAAGGTTGAACACTAAATTTGTATAAAATCTGTTCTATTTTACATATCTAACATTGATGTGTTAATGAAACTTTATGTAAATAGATGAAAGAAATGTTTTTTATTAAATAATAAGCGAAATAGCAGTTACATATTTTTTACAAAAATTAAAAATAATACTTTTTATGAACTTCTTTACTTTTAGGTGAACGTTATGATCTACAAATGTTGTCTTTTGCTCCGAATTTGGAAGGTAGACGATAATTAAGATTTTACTGTACAAGTTACTGGAAATTTTCACACAGTGTTCTGAAAAGTTTCTTCTTCTCTCTCACTCTCCTTCTTCTTTAAATGTAACGTCACTCTAGAATATCTCTACATAATACCTACTTTTTCCAAAGTTGTTTTGTTTTTTTTTCATTCTCTTAATTGTACTGGAGATTCTTAGCACTCTCTGCACGCTAAAAATCTGCCAGTTACTGGTAGTTGTGTCAATTACTGGTAGCTTTCAATAACTTAGTGGATTTGAAATAAATAGGGAAATTATTTTTCTTATTCATGCTAAAAGGAAGGTGATCTCTAAGAGAATTTGAATTTTCGGAATCTTTGGTAAATTTTTGGCAAAAATGTCTTTTTGTTGGTCCATATACCAACAAATAAGTGTCAATATACCTAACTGTAGTATTTGTTATTTAATTTTCCTCACAACAATATTTTTACAAATTCTCTGTTGTTTTATTTATCGAAATAAGTTTATATATTATGCCATAAGTAAAAAAAAATAGAAATATCCATGGAGAGACAAATAATGATAAACATCAAACTCGTAGACTGGAAAGGATTGGATCCGCAACAAAATACAAGTCAAGGGCGTTTTAACACAAGTAGCAAAATTTAAATAGAAATTCTCTGGACACACGCTAAGGCAGAAAGACGAGAGATGGAATAAGATACTTACAGACTGGAGACCATGGAATCACAAACGGAAAAAGGGAGACAGCAAATGAGATGAAGAGATGATCTGAGCAAATATGCTGGCGCATAATTGTGGCAAACTGCCTGTGATAGAGAGGCATGGAAGAAGGACGAGAAGGTCTATATACATAGATGCACTAGATAGACAGATAATTATTTTAATATTAAAACTGTAAGTTCCTTCTACCACTTGAGTTTTAGAGCTATATTTATATCAACTCTAGATTTCATAAGATATTATTGTATAATAATGATTGTTAAAAATCAATAATATAAAAAGTTGATACTTACTTAAGTTTAGAAATATAAAAGTAAAAACAAATGTTGTTGTCCACTTTTAATAACTCCATAAATGCTTTCAATAACATGCTTAGCAAAGAATTGATGGTTACGGTTAAGAAGTAATGCTGTTAATACGATGAGTATTGAAGAAAGTTTAGTTTAATTTAGTAGGTATAGTTTTTAAAGATTTAAAAGTTAAAATCATAAAAATATGTCTTGACTTGCCCTACAACAAAAATTTTTAAACAAGTATACCACATCAGCGTAAAATTTTCAGACAGCAATGTCAGATTTTTGGCGATGGCGATTTTTCATCATCATCAATGGCTTTACAACTCTTCATGAGTCTTTGTCGCGTTTACTATTGTTTTCCACTGTTTTCGGTCCTCTGCCAATATTTCTCACTGTCCCACAGTCCCACCCTCATTTTCTCCAATCCATCTTTTTAAGTTTTTCTAGGCCGTCCTACAGCTCTTCTCTCATCTGATATTTCCCAAAACAGGTTGTATATGAGTTGGCTCTCTCCTGCCTCGACACCATATCACATCCCATGTCCATAGTCTATTGGCCGTAATATTTGAATATTGAGTTCATTTTTGTATATGTGCCTTCTTCATTTGTCATGCTATCTCTGCAAATTCGAGTTATATATCATAATATATAACTCAAATACTTTTGAGTTTTCGGGTTTTTGGGTTTTTGGGATCGAAAACTAGTTCTGCTCTGTGATGCAGCCCTTTTTAGGGATTTTAACAAATATACCTTTTATAAAGGATTTTATCGTTTTTGGGTTTTCATACCAGTACTTTGTTAGTTTCTATTTTCTTGCAGAATCTCTTCTAGTTATGAAAAACAACAGTGGTATGAAACGAATATTATTGACTCGGAATAATAATAAGAATAAGATAGATTATCAAAATAATCGACAACTTTGCATCGGTGTTGCGCTATATTAAAAATCTTATGAACACATGTACCTACTAAGAAAATGTAAATATTTCTTGTACCTGTATATTGCAATTGACTGGATCTTTAATTAGTGTCATCTGTAAAATTAGCTAGCGTTATTTTTGGCACTTACGACATAATATGACAAAAATATGATAGCATTAATTGTAAGTTTGCTCTCATGATATATATACATATACTACTTCTTCATTATCCCCATTGGCCTCAAAAGCCATTTTGTCCAGGTGTTTATATTCTATAGGTTTCTGGTTTGTTGTTTGGTTTTTTCTCTTTTTATCTATTGTCTATTATAATTACTAGCTCCAAGTTTTCCTGCAATAACTTCCCTTCCAGACTGGCAGTGTACAAAAAAAAATGTGTGTGTACCTACTTTGTACGCACGTAAGAAGTTATACTTCTATTATATAATTTCAACGAAATAAATATACTTAACTGTTTATATTTGCATTTTATTTAAATATTAAACTAACTTTCTTACCTACCACTTTCAAAAATTTTTTAATAAAACTACCAAAAATTAAAAAAAAACGTGAATCGTCCGGGATTTGAATCTGCGACCTCTCGATCTCTAGTCCAATGCTCTACCTCTTATCTGTTTCCTCTCCAGATTTCGAAGCCGTTTTTAATTCTGAACAATTCATTGCAACTAAGTACATACTGTCTGTGTGCGCATGCTCGCGGAACTAAAGACTCTCAATCGCGCCTAAAGAAGTATAACTTCAAAAAAGAAGTCTTCTAGAAGTCATACAAGCTACAAGATTTGTAAACATTCAAGACATGTAAAGATTTGTAACATTCGTAGCAAAAACTGGGAATCTCCTTGTTACTAAACAAACCAACCTTTTTGTAATATAATCAATTGTATGTATGTATCTAGAAAATATTTTTAACTTTAGAAGTTCGTTAACGTAACGAATATGACTAAAAGTTATTGTACATATTTTAATTAAATTTGACAGTATACGTATACAAGATACTTCAACCTATAGAAAACCCATAATTAGTTAAAGGATAAAGGAAATGGCATATGGAATACATATATGTATGTAAAACTGGCATCATATTTTTGGTTTTTCTGGTACACATATAAAATGATATCAATAGGGATTAGAACAGTAACCCGGACGATTCGCCCCTTCGCCATTTATTCAAATCTTGGAGTAAACAAGATTTCCTGACTTTTTATTTTTTTATTTTACTATCAAAATTTTAAAAACACATAGTGTTACCAATTGCTAAAGCAGTTCACTCAGTATATAATGACAAGGTGAAATAAAGTTTGCTTAACCTTCACTTGACACTTTTTTTAATTAGTGGCGTGAATATATACGTACATTATGTTAATAATAAGATAATAACTATATCAACAAATCAGCATATGGAGGGAAATTAATTTGATTATGTTTTCCGCATTAATCTTATAAAAAATTGTTCTGAAAGTAACAGATTCTTTTCCGAAATATGTATTCTAAAAGATATAATTATTATTTTTACTGATAAAATTCATTTAACGATGTACTTCACATACCTATTTTAACAAAGAAAAATTCAGTTATTGAGCTAATTGTCTGTTTGTACTACGGTTGTGAAGCAAAAACTGATACTTCACATATTTTAACAAAGAATACCTAATTGAGTTATTAAGCTAATTGTTGTCTGTGTACTATTGTTGTAAAGCAAATTTAACTAGTAGGTATATCTGCTAGCCGCCACATTGCTTTGGAGGGCACGTAAAGTCATCTATCCTTCTGGGCTAGTGTATATTGATACTAGTAGGTACTAGTTACCTGAAATAGGTTTAAAGATTCAATTGTCGCCGGAACAATCCGAAAAGACATCCCCGACAAAAAAGGCATACGATAACATTATTATTATTGCTGTCCCAATATGGCACTTCGTAGATATTGAGATCATCCTACATTGAAATATTGATATTATAATATTCTTTATTCCAAAGGTCTATATTATTTTGTAACCTTGATCACTGGATATTATTTGCTCTCATATTATGACGTGATGGCATTCGATATGCAAATTTCATTATTATTTCCTCTCGTAATCGTTCCTTAAGAATGTTCTAATATTTGTAATGCTTATATTACACCTCAACTTTTTTATTCCCCTACTCCCTTATTCCGAATTTCCCTTCCAAAATATTGAGTGCAATTAGGTAAGTAGGTATGGTCGAAGCGAAGATCGGTGGGATATGCGCATTTTATCAATGAAATTCGATATTTTTAAGATATTCCAGATGCCACTACAGATAAAATGTTTTAACAATCTATTAATCATTCAGAGTTAGTCGACGGATATTAGTACAGTTAAAATAATTAAGACGATAATGATTTAATGAGTGAAATTTAAAGTTTTTTTACTTTAATGACAAAAAAGCAAGCCCATTAGCAGAACCAAATTAAAAATTATTTTGCACATCATATTTGAAACATTATTTGGTTGAAAATTCTCATTTTTGTTGGCAAAAAAAATATATTAATTTGTTTGGACTAAATTACAGTTGTGTTTATCTTAAAAAGGATATGTTACTATCAACATTCACACAGTGTTGCCAAACTGAATTTTGTTATTTTGGGTGTAAATTTTTTCCACGGATCTCCGAGGGTACAATACTAGAAGAATACAAAAACTATAGTCGGTTCGCTAAACTCAGACACAACTAGCTAGTGATTTTAGTATCTAGGTAATTTTTTGTTTTTGGCCAATTTTGCCAAAATTGGCAAAATTACTAACTATTTAGTAATTATTAACTAGGTATTTAGTAATTATTTTTGTGCCAATTTTACCAAATTGGCAAAATTACTTAGGTACAAAAATCACTAGCCAGTTGTGTCTGAGTTTAGCGAACCGACTATATCTACCATTTTAGATAGATATTAGGTACATCCCAAGCTTGGAATAATATATTTTGCCAAACGCTTTACATAGATTGTCATACACTTTTTATATGGTATAGGTACCTAGTCGGTTCGCTAAACTCAGTCACAACTGGCTGGTGATTTTAGTAGGTAGTTTTTTTGTTTTTGGCCAATTTTGCCAAAATTGGCAAAATTACTAACTATTTAGTAATTATTAACTATTTAATAATTATTTTTTTGCCAATTTTACCAAATTGGCAAAATTACTTACTAAAATCACTAGCCAGTTGTGTCTGAGTTTAGCGAACCGACTATAGATACCTAAATATTCAGAGAATTACCAATTTATTGACATTTTGCCTTCTGTGTGTATACGGTGCTACTTTTACATATATATACATATTTTGAATAGCATCTCCCGTGACACTATTTTTTATATCTAGATATATTATAAATATAGGTAGGTATGGTCGAAGCAAAGATCGGTGGAATATGCGCATTTTATCAATGAAATTCGATATTTTTAAGATATTCCAGAAGCCGCTACAGATAAAATGTTTTAACAATCTATGAATCATTCAGAATTAGTCGACGGATATTAGTACAGTTAAAATAATTAAGACGATAACCGGACAATAATAATTTAATGAGTGAAATTTTAAGTTTTTTTTATTTTAATGACAAAAAAAGCAAGCCCATTAGCAGAGCCCAATTAAAAATTATTTTGCACATCATATTTGAAACATTATTTGGTTGAAAAATCTCATTTTCGTTGGCAAAAAATATATTAATTTGTTTGGACTAAATTACAGTTGTGTTTATCTTAAAAAGGATATATTACTATTCACACAGTGTTGTCAAACTGAAATACAGTCGAAACGCAAATCGGTGGGAATGCGCATTTTATGAATGAAATTCGATATGTTTAAGACATTCCGGAAGCCGCTAAAGATAAGATGTTTTAAAATCCCACTAATCATTCTGAATTCACGAGGAAAATAAACTTCCTGTAGCTGGCTGTATACCATAAATCACAAAAATGCCAAGTTTCTTGTAAAAGGTATATATTAAAATACAAGGCCAACAATGAGTTGGCCATTGAAATCCAATATGTGAGGTTTTCACCAAAAAAAAGTTCCAACCACGTGGGGAGAGTCCTGTGTTGCCCTGGGTAACATCCAGGTTTATCTATTACATCCGATGAATTTTATATAAATATGTAAAACATCTTTATTATTTACATTTAAAGGGTTTTTACCCTATACATTTTGGTGGCTCAGGCATGCAAATTTTGGCTTTTAAACACTGATGATGGATTCCTTAATCCGAAAACGTTTTGTATTTTGACCCTTATTTAGGGTATTTTAATATATACCTTTTACAAGAAACTTGGCATTTTCATTCTGAATTAGTCGACGGATATTAATACAGTTAAAATAATTAGACGATATCTAATGATTATGCAAGAGAAATTTAACGTTCTTTCTACTTTAGTGACAAAAAAAAGCAAGTTCCTTAGCGGAACCGAATTCAAAATTATTTTGCACATCATATTTGAAACATTAGATACCTACTTATTTGGTTAAAACATCTCATTTCTATTTGCAAAAAATACATTAATTTGTCTGGACTAAATTACAGTTCTGTTTATCTTAGAAGGGATATGTTAATGTCAACATTCACACAATGTTGCCAAACTGAATTTTGTTATATCTAGATACTTATTCGGTGTAAATTTTCCAACCGATTCCTGAGTATTTTTATGCAGTTTTTATAAAAAAAAAGATGTGATCCTAAACATACGAACAGCGTATCCAGTGATTGCTTTCTCAAGGCACTATTTTTTTTTATATCTAAAACATGAAAAAAATAAAATGCTTGCCTATTGTGGTTCACTGAATGCCCGATCTCATTCCAGGAATTCTATTTTTGTAATTTAATTTGTGGTGATTATTTTTCTTGTAAATAAATCATTTTTCTGTAAGCAATAAGTTTTCCTCGAAGCGTTAAACACAACGCAATTATAGGTATATTTCAACTTCCTCCGCTATTATACATTTACGAACACATAATGACACCACAAAAGTATGAATGAAAAACAATAATGCCGAGATTCGTGAGTTTATCCACAGAGAGCTCACGAAAACATCTTCCAACACAGAGAATGTTTTGCACCTGCCTATCCCCAGGCAACAAGTGGGTAGGTCGGGCAGTCCGCCGACCGCCTTCCGCCAATAGCCGAAGCAGAGTAACAGTGAGTCCACCAATCGTGTAGCGGAAGTTCGGCTTGGAGGGGGACGACTGTATAACAAATTATGTAAATTTCTATGCAAACTGTATAGGTGCACTGAAAAAAATATCGCAAACAGTGGCGCTCTAGGCGAAACAATTTGGGAAGGAGCTAGATGTACAGGGTAATATAAAAATCATTCATTTAATTTAATAAATTTATAATACACGTTTTATAAGGATATAATTAAGAGTACTCGCTGCTCAAGGGTACGAATTAAGTCTCACTTTTAAACCGGTAGATTTTACACCTGTTGCGAATACAGAACGCAGAACGCATATCTTAACTAGGTAGTAGAAACCCTACAAGACACTCGACATTAATTTAGGTAGGTATTAAAAGAAAATGTATGTTGAATTTGCTGCGTAACTGATATTAAGTTCTGATAGTCATCATTCTCTTTTCTCTTTGCCATGATCCCTATGCGGGGTCGGCTTCCCTAATTGCATTTTTCCATGAGTTTCTATCAGGGCATATCAACATCAATCTCCTTTACCGACATGTCCTTCCTAAGCGTCACCCCCAGGTCTTCTTTGGTCTTCCTCTTCTGCTTCTTCCAGCAGCTCGCAGTTCTGCAATTCTTCGTATTGGGTGATTAACGTCTCGACGTTGAACATGACCAAACTTATGGACTTACCTACTTAAAAAACTCTTCTTCTTCTTCTTCTTCTTCTTCTTCTTCTTCTTCTTCTTCTTCTTCTTCTTTTTCTTCATCTTCTTCTTTTTCTTCTTCTTCTTCTTCCACTTCTTCTTCTTCTTCTTCTTCTTCTTCTTCTTCTTCTTCTTCTTCTTCTTCTTCTTCTTCCTTCTTGTATGTAGGCTTTAAAGCCTGTTTCTTCTTCAATATTAGCCTCCTAAATTGTTTAAGTTATCGCACCATCTTTTTCTTGGTCTGTCAATACTTCTTCGTCCATTTGGTGACTTATCTAGTGCTATTCGTACTATCTTATCCTCTGCCATTCTACTAATGTGTTCGTTCCACTCCTGTTTCCGTTTTGTCACCCATCCATTTATGTCTTCTACATTGCATGATCTTCTTATGTTTTCGCTTCTCTCCCTATACAACAGACTTTTCCCTGATATTCGTTGGAGTATTTTCATCTCTGTTGTTTCTAGTAGTCGTCTCGTTTTAGATGTGTCAGGTCTTGCCTCCAGTGGCGGATCCAGGGGGGGGGGCGATGGGCCCCCCTCTCAACCCATATAGCACACAACGTCCGATGGACGTCCACATAACGTACATTTTAAGTCCAAACGTCCATGGACCAAAACTGGACGTACTATGTACGTCCATTACGCGACGTCCATTGGACGTTTGATATCAACGTACATTGGACATCCATTTGTGGTCCATCGAGATTTTACACAAAACACGACTATTATTATGAGTAATTATATATAGCCTCTTGTTTTAATCAAAGCAATATTATTAGTAGAATACAAGAAGCTTCTAATAAATGTAGTCACATATTTTTTCATCATCGAATTAAAACACTGAACCACTAAAATTATTTTAATTAAACCTATATAATATTAGATGATGATAAAACGATGGTAAACTTTTTCAGAATAACGGAGCTACATCGCGCATCGGTAATTATAGAACTTACAATAATTAGACACTACCAATTTAAATCTTAAATGTGCATTTTGTAACTGTTAAATTTCGCGCCAAACTAAATGAGAATCTTCTTGACAACGTTGTCGCTCTTCACGCTATCGGTCGTAAAAGGTGTATTAGGCAGGTACTTTTAGGGGATTATCGCTGTTAATTGTTGTGGAATACTGAAGGAGGATTTATTTATGATAATTCACAGAATGGCAAACCCGCTTGCAATATACAACCGTACTGACTCTAAGTTCTAAGAAATAATAATGTTTTGAAAGAACAGAACAGAAATAAACCCTCTTGAATGTGCATGCTTGATGGGGCGCCATTATCTGAATTTTGTCTTTATTAAGTTATTACATACAATATAATAATCCTGTGATATCTTTGTGTTTGCTGTTTATCGTGCAAGTGCATATGCAGTCGTGCATTAATGAAGTTCCTATAATAAAGTTATAATAAAGAGAAATAAAAAAGGTATTTTGTGTAATATTTTAAAGTATAAGTTTAGTATTATAGGAACTATTTCCTATACCTAAAGGCTTTTTGCTATGTACCTATGTATTCAAAAAATTATGGACACTAGATTGCTTTCTGAAAAGTGCCCTACAAAAATGACTATAAGACGTACATTGAATGTACATAAGATGTACACTGAAAGCTTCAACAACGTACACTGTACGTTTGTAGCGGACGTTCTATGGACGTCCAATTTTGTGAACTCTGGACGTTCGTTGGACGTCCATCGGATGTCCATTGTATCTTAGCGGGACGTCCATTGGACGTTCCAATGTACACAGATGTACGTCCATTGGATGTCCATAAAACGTACTTGTGCTATCTGGGAACCCAAGTGATTTATTTTTTTTTTATTATAATGTGTCATGTTTTAAAATTACAATATTATATGAATTATAAATTACATATAAATATATTTTATTAGTATGGGACTTGGCTAAAACGGGCCAGTGACGCCAGTGTATTTGGAAATCAGTAATTTATAATCCTTATAAATTAAGAATTAAAAATAATCACCAGGGCCCCCGCTACCATATGTGCAAAGTGTGCATTGCACACGGGCGCCATCCTTTAGGAGCGCCAAAACACAGGGTAAAAAAATTGAAAAAAAAAACAAACAAAAAAAAACAAAAATTAATTTTAAAATAAAAGTTGAGGAATTAAATAGGATTAATAGGATTACAGGATTAAAAACAGAATAAAGTAAGTTATCAATCGAAGTAGCACAGAAAACGAAAATAAATATCGTCTCCATACCACCAGATTGACAACAGGTGGAATACTTTCTTTGGTTACACCTCCTGAGATTTTTAAAATTTATAAATCATACAGGATGCCAAGGAAATTAAGATGAGAGAATTTTAAATAATTCACAACTCATCTGCTCAGCGTGGTAAAAGCTCCAACAAGAAAGATTCCTTTATTCCTTAAACTGAGTAATTCTAAGGAACTTTGTTTTTGTAGAATTTTTTCACTAAGTTAATACTTTTCGAGTTATTTGCGAGTGAATATGTTCATTTTTTAACAAAAACCCTGTGAATATGTTCTTATTAAAAAATAGCTTAC